>NW_015113897.1:50113-52741 GCF_001443285.1 Poecilia latipinna | reverse complement strand
AAATAATGGTCAGTGCAAAGTAACCTGCAAATTCTTTGGTGGGGGGCAGTGAGGGATCTGGATAAGGGCTAGGGGGGCGCTGGCACAAAAAAGGTTGAGAAACACTGCTTTAGTTCCTGAATTTAACACTACATAAATGAAGGCAATCAGGCTGCTATAAATGATATCTTCCTATTTCTTTGCTTAATTTGTAATTACTGAAAGAATGCACAACCTCAGAAAACCTTTTCATATTAAAGCTCACAAGAATTTTTTATAAGCATGAGTTTGCCCTATTTTCAATCCTTTACGTTAAAATATCTTCATAAATTATGTCTTCGTAATCCATACCTTGGTGAAACAAACATGAGGATGTTTGGTGTCCAAACTTAAGATGTTCCCCACAAAGGGGAGAGCCTTCGGTCCTGGAGGAAAGTTTGCTGGTGTCCGGTTCCTAATGAAGTCGGCTATCAAAAGGAAGGAAAACATAAACAAAAGTATCCCCTTGACGTCCAAACTCAGGAAAATATCATAGAGCCACATGGTTGGAGATCCAAACAGGCAGCAGCAGAAGAAATGTGTGTGCTGCTGTTTTTCCACCTGCTGTTTCTATATAGTCTGTGGAGAATTGACTGAAATATCTTGAGTTAAGCACGTTGGTGTCAGGGAACTGAAAAACAAAATGTTCCTCTGGCTGCATATATGGAAAAATTGTTACATAACACACTGCAAACCACTCCTACCTGAACCATGAACCTAGCTTCAGTTGTGATGTAACCAGTGGTATTTGAACCCTCATGAGATTAGATTTAGCTAAAATCCTCAGTGAATTTCAATTCTGTCCTGAATTTTGGTTCTCCATTATAAAATATCTCAGAAAATCTAACATCTGACCTCAACTATCATAAGAAACTTGGGAGAAGTCAAAGCATGTGACCAACATGTCTACAGAAACGGACACATTTTAATTTGTGCATGGAGAAATTGTCTCTGTGGTGACGTGTTTAAAAGTTAAACCAGATGTTAGCTGGCTTTTCTTGGATGGAAGGAAAGTCAGCCCTGATGATCCTTCCTGCAGACCAAATTGTTTGCTGCCATTTGGTGATGTTTCGTTTTGTGGACGAGACAAACCAAACGATAATGGATGTGGACTAGCCTGGCCATTGCCTTCCTATGCTTTTTTGCTTGATTCAAATCTTGTTTTAAAGCTCATCTAGGGCTTTCTCACATTGACTTGGATTTCAACTGGGTCAATCAGTGAACGGAAGAAACAATGTCAATTTTCTGCGGCGTTTTAGAATTGTTGTCCACCTGTAGGTATAGCAATGGAAGTGAGTGGAGCCGAACCTGGTTTGCATTTTCAGTGACTTTAATCAAGGTGTCTTTTGTAACAACCATCTTGTGCAAAGCCAATACCTGCTGCTTTTCACCCTGTCAACTTTGCTGCAGTCTGCAAAAGGACTGCTCAGATTGTGTGTTCTTGAGTAGCAGCCAACTGGACAAAGTATGTTGATAGCAAAAGGCACCGACCATATTTGCAGTGCATCGGCTTGTAAATGAGCTTAAATGAGGCGAACTAGTTTGACAACTTAAACTAGGCAAAAAGTACAGAAAATGGATGGATGGATAAAAAGATCAAAACAAAAAAACCCCTCCAACATCAAATAGACAAGTGAAACTAGCTACTAACTGCAGGTCTTTTTGAGTATTTTTTTAATCAACATTCTCAAAATAAATGATCGACAGTTATAGCAGAACCGATCAGGCTCATTCCAGTTGGATCAAGAACATCTGTGAACATCTATTTACGCAGCTTGACTCTGATTTTCAAATGAATTCAGGGCTAGACGTAAAGTGGGTCATTTCTAATGAAGCTGAAGTTGGTTTCCGATTCCAGCTTCCGATTCGAGAAATGGTTAAAGGGTGATTCCACCTAATTTTTCACTACCTTCCGCATCTTTAATCGACTCTAGTTTAAAAACTACCACGGCTAGAGTCTTCAAAGCTGGACTGGATTATTCTCATCTAATAGCAGAATATCTAGACCCATGTTTCTGATTTGTGAAACTTCAATAAAGTTTGATTTCACCACTTTTTTGGATCTATGTCCTAGTATAACTGCTCCAGCTCCAAAACTATAACACCTACAGTCTTCAAACTTTGACTAGATCATTGTCAACTAATAGAATATTTATAACCATGTTTGTGATTTGTGAAACTTTTTTCTGATTTGTGAAACATTTCTCTCTCTTTTTTATTTGTTTTACCTTTTTCCACACAGAAATTATACCATGTCCAATTTATTTAAAAATTCCAAAGGGCAAAACACTATTACCTCCTGAAATCTTGGAGATATTTCTGTGTGAGTGACAAAGGAAAACCCTTCCTCTCCAGCAGTTCATACATTATAATTTATTATACAATAACGTTTTATATACTAATTATTTTTAGGACAATAGATATCCATTGGACTTTCTCTCAAAAGCATTCCCTTTATGTTATCAATAATATATTGTGTTTTACACACGCCTGGTACATGAACAATGTTTGCAATGCAAATAATAAAAAATCTTGGTTACTTTCAAAAAGCTTGCACCAGTGTTGTGGTACTCGAGATCGGTCTTGGTCTCGAGTCCGGTCTTAAGACCG
>NW_015113897.1:16159-44411 GCF_001443285.1 Poecilia latipinna | reverse complement strand
TCAGGAACAGAGAAAGTGAACTTCTGCAGTAAGCCAACAAAGAACAGGAACAGCTCCATCTTAGCGAGGCCTTCACCAAGACACACACGTTTCCCTGCAGGGCAAACAAAGACACACACCATCTTTTTAATGTGAAGACAGAGATATTTGTTCAAAATGTCATAAACTCAGCACTAAATAGTTTTGATTAAAGATTTTATGCGTTTTCCAGGCTCATAGTGCCATTGTGAAGTACAATCAAGTAACTATGTTACCTTCAGTTGTTATAAAAAATACCATAAGTATAAAATATCACTTTTGAATTTGAAGTCATAATTTCATGCCTTGACATTGGACCTCTATTTCTTTAAGAAAGTTCTTCTTTCCAAACCTTCGCCGTCAGGAAGTCATCACAACAGTTTCCTCTATTAACCCTTTAACAACCTTTTCACCAGCATTTCAATGTGAGGTAGCTCCAATGATAAGCTTTGAATGTGATTACTCAAGACAGCCATATCTTCCTTGTTGCCAGTTCTCTATGCCGGCTATCTTTGTGGAGAGCATGTCTGATAGCTGTCAAAAGATTCTCCACCCTTAAACTTGAAGCACATGTGCTGTACCTGCAGAGAACGGGAGGAATGCTTCTCTCTTCACAAACTTCCCATTGCTATCCAGGAAGTGTCCGGGGTTGAAGGTGTCTGGAGTTTCCCATTCAGATTTGTCAAACAGTACAGATGTCAGCATGGGCATCACAGATGTTCCCTGAAAAATCCAAAGTGGAACACAAACATTGATGAGAAAACACTTTTTAATACATGAACTGTTTACTGTTCAGTAAATTTACCTTTGGAATGAAGTAGCCACCCAGAGTTGTATCCTTGGCAGCGACCCTGAGTGCATTCAGAGGAACAATGTTTCCCATCCTCTGGATCTCATGGATCACAGCATCAGTGTACGGCAGGTTCTGTCTGTCGGCCATGGAGGGTTGGCGACTCTGTCCGATCACTCTGTCAATCTCTGCCTGGACTTTCTCTGTGAAAGGATTTAAATATGAGGAATTAGGCTCAGATTTCCTTTCTCCATTTAAAACAAGGCACGAGTTTTACTTTGATTCATATCATTGAGACAGTAGACACAGCTGAGCTCTCTGCTGAACCTTTTAACTTTGGAAAGTAACATTTTCAGTACCTTTCCATTACACTTGACTTGCAGATCTTCCCTGATGGTGCAGCTCTTTGACCAGTGTGCAATCGGTACAATTTGAGATTTTTAAGTTGCTGAACTTAATTCATCATTTTAAGTGAAAATGTTTAAATTATATTTAGCTGCTTTTTTTTATCCAAGGTAGTGTCAAAAAAAACAACTATTAACAATACATTTTCATTTTTGTTCAGGAAAAGTTTAAGTTGTCATAAGGCCTTCCTACAGTCATAAGTGGATCATTTACGCCACTTAAACTTTTTCACATTGGTGTCAAATTACAGGCACTTATTTTACTGTCTTAATTGATTTTGTGTAATAGACTAAGAAAAAGTAGAGCATAATTGTTAAAAGTAAAGAAAAATTATGCATGGTTTCATCATTGTTTATAAACCAAAAATAAAAAAAGTTTAGCATCTGTTTGCATTCATACCAAATTAGTCAGGATACCTTATTCTGCGAGTGCAGGTTAGTAAATATATCAACTAAAATCTCTTATCATTGTTTTATTAAAACTGGACATCTGAAGGTAATTTTTTGACTTTTTCAGTAATGCAGGGTGTGTGACTGTGTGGGTCTAACACGTTATGTCCCTAAGGTTTGTGGTCACAATGCAACAAAATGTGAGACATTCAAGGTGTGTTGTTACTTTTGAAAGGCGCTGTACAAAGTCACTCACCTTGAACTTCAGGGTATTTTGTTAGGTAAAGCAAAGCCCAAAGCAACGTGGTGGCTGTTGTTTCTGTTCCTGCAATGAAGAGGTCAAAAGCGCAGAAAGCCAGATTGCCCTCGGTGAAGCCCAGGGAGTCTTTGTGCTGCACCAACATAAAAACACAGGTTGGTTAATGATTCACAGCTGGACAGAAACCATTTTGATTAAGGGGAAGCAGCTTCAGTGGTGGTGGTCTACGTACGTTCTCCATTTCAATGAGGAAAGTGTCGATGTAGTCTCTGGGGTTGCTGGGATCCAGATCCTTCTTGTGCTTTTGTATTTCCTCAAGAAGCATGTCTTTTACTGCGTTATAATTGCTAAAGATTTTGTTGTGAGGACCTGGCAGGTATTTCATCACTTGAGGAAATGCGTCATAAAGCTGTTTGTATCCACAGAAATAATAAACGACATAATAAAAATCTCACCTGTCAGAATAAGTGATTCATTCAGTTAGCTGGCTTACCTGACCCCATATGTTTCCTTCCAGCATAAGCCCTTCGGACATGCACTCTAGCATTGTCTGAAACTCGTGGTCACTATAGTCAAATCTCTTTCCCATGACAAGTTGGCAAATAATGTTGGAGACGGCATTGTTAAAGAGGCCTGCTGGGCTGAAAGGTTTACCTGTATTTTAAGAGTATGTATTAAAAAAAAGCCTTGCACATTGATATCAGTAAAGAGCCATTTACATTGCATCTATCCTACCTTTCTCACTCTCTATTTCCTCCTGCAGGTGTCGGATCTCCTCACAGATGCTGAGCTCCAGTGTGTTTTTGCCCAGGCCAAATGTGCGTAAAGTAGATAAAGCAAAACGTCTCTGTTTCTTCCATATCTCTCCATTGCTTAAAAAAATACCACCTAGATACAAGTCCACAAATATTTAAACATTAGCCCTTCATGCTCACAGTTTATATATTGTGCACCGAGAAATAGAAACTGATTTCACACCTGAGGGCTCAGTGTAAAACCTGTCAGAGATTGCATTAAACGGCCGATCCACAAAGTTCTCGGCTTGTGCCACGATGGCCTCTTTCACCATCTTGTGGCCGCTCACAATCACCACGGGCTGCCGGCCGAGGCGAAAGCTGAAGACGTTCCCGTAGATGTCAGCCAACTGTGGAAAAATGGAAACAAATAAGGCTACAGGTGAAAGTGCAGCAGGCAGAGATACTGTATAAAACAGTTTACCAATATATGCTTGTGCACTTACAGTTCAGCCAGATGGTGTCACCATCTACGTGTTTTCATTAAAATCACGTCCTGCAGTTAACGTCTTTAAATTAAAAACGACATTTGATTTTGCTCTTCGAGACTTTGCTGTAGATCCTGAATGTAATACTGAATGACGAATTTAATCTGCACCATCGCTTTATGTAACGCTGTAATATGAATTTTAATGAAATAAAATTGGGGTTTTAAAATGCAGGAAAATAATAGAACCGCAATATGTAATAGTTGACGCAATCTCTCTGTCTCCCTCTATTCCTCTGACAGTTCTTCAACACATTTTGAATCAGTTAATGCCAAAGCTTCTGGCTAGAAAGGAAAAAAGATGACCAAAAGATCACCAATTATTGACCAAAATTTAAAATTAAATACCTATAGCATCTAAAACGTAGTATCAAAAGTACAATTAGGATGAACCCAAACAGTTTGTGATTGTTTAGTACATAAAGCGCCAAATTATTGTCATTTAAAAAAAAAAAAGCTCCACCTTCCCATTTTGTAATAATCGGCACAAACAGGGGCGCTGCGAGGAATCTTGGGCCCCCTGAAAAAAATATTTAATTGCCCCCCCTCCTCCCACGCAGCTGCTGTTTCAATTTCTTGAGTCTATCTGACCCATCAAAAGCGTCACAATTTCAAAGGCTTGCAACTGCCTTACTTTCTTTGGTCCAATACTGAGTACTGAGTAGTATTTACTGCTCATGAATTTTACATGCAAGAGTAAAATTCAGCATGGATATAGTCTGCATAAAGCATGCAAGTAGGTTGCTTTTTTTTTTTTCTATTAGTTTTAGATTACTGAAATGTCTCCCCATGAACAACAGTCATAGGCAACATGCAAAACATACAAGAAGCAATCCAGATTTCTCAAAAAATGCTACGTAGTTGCATTTTATTCAAGCTGCAGTACATAACTTTAATAAAAAATATGTTTTCTCCATATTTGTTAAAGCTGTTACCATGTCAGTTTGTTATGAGACAGATAATCTGTGAAAACAATCAATCTCCTCTATCTCCTTCCTGGACTACTATTGCTAGCTAAAGTAATGCAACGTTCTGACCAAAACAACCAATCAGAACCAGGAGGAGGGTCTTAGCGCAGTCAATCAACTGTAACAACTTATTGTTACAGGAAAATCCTTTATCTGCTGTCATTTGTAGCAATGCTTAGTAGACAAAGCATTTGCAACAGGCTATGCTAGCTGCAGAATAGCACAGAGAGAGAGGGAGGAAGGATGATCATTTCATGCAGTAGAAGGGGGGTTCATGGTAAATATGGATGTGTGTTTTGTGGTCTGGGAGTGGGAACGTTACATTTTTACTGCTAAAGACAATCTTTGAAAATACAATATGCTTAATTTTGTAATTAACAGGGCCCAATTTTTTATTCAATTAACAAATAAAAAAATCAATTGTGAAGGGCCCCCTGTTGGTCAGGGATCCTAAAATTGTCATCACTTTCCCCCCCTATACCACGCTCCTGCAAAATGTATTAATGATACAAGTGCAGGAAGTATTGCAAAACTATTTTATTACATTTTGCATTGGTTATTGCATAATGTGGTTGTAAAATATTTTGAGGCCAGATTTTGCGAGATTCGTACAGATGTTATCACAAGACCCGTCTACTACAAATTAAAATCGGTTCCTATTTCTTAGCTGAAATTATCATTTCTGAAAATATGCTTGCATTTCACAGGAAATCTCTACAGGCATATTTATCTTATTTTCAAGTCTTAGGGTTAAAATATCTTAATAAATTATGTCTTCATAATCCATACCTTGCTGAAATAAACATGAGGGTATTTGGTGTCCAAACTTAAGATGTTCCCCACAAAGGGGAGAGCCTTCGGTCCTGGAGGAAAGTTTGCTGGTGTCCGGTTCCTAATGAAGTCGGCTATCAAAAGGAAGGAAAACATAAACAAAAGAATCCCCTTGACGTCCAAACTCAGGAAAACATCATAGAACCACATGGTTGGAGATCCAAACAGGCGGCAGAAGAAGAAATGCAATCTGGGTTTTCCACCCGCTGTTTCTATGCAGTCTGTGGAGAATTGACTGAGATATCTCGACTGAAGCAAGTCAGTGCTTGTCTGACAACAGAAACATGAGTTTCAGTATAAATAGGAGTTACATAATACTCTGTAGACCACCCCCACCTGCCTCTCCATGAACCTCCATTGTACAAGTGTGATGTAACCAGCTGTAATCTATCTCTCATGGGATTTCAGGGTGTGTCTGCAATTGTGCTAAAATCCTTTGTGAATTTGAATTCGTTCAAGACTTTTGGGGAAATGCGGGAGGGTGTGTATGAATGTGGCAGATGTGGAGGGAGAGGGAGGCTGTTAAGAGTTAAAATGAAACCTATAATGTACTGGCAACCAGTGTAAAGAAGCTAAAATAGGGGAAATGTGGTCAAATTTTCATGTACTTGTTAAATAACGTGCAGCAGCATTTTGTACCCTCTGAAGCTGTGAAATATATAAATAACTCACTCCTATATAAAGTGCATTACAGTAATCCAGCCATGTGGTCACAACTGCGTGGATCACTCTTTCGAAGTGCTGTCTGGGAAGAATAGGTTTTACTTTGACTTGCTGCTTTAAGTGGAAAAAGCTGGATTTTACAGCGGCTCTAATGTGTGCTTCCAGCTTAAGACCAGCATCCTTCTTAACCCCTAAATTTGTAATAACCAGCTTGACATCCTGGGCCAAGGAGCAAAGATTGGTCAGGGAATCTACAGTGGATCTGCCAAAAACCACTACCTCCGTCTTATCTTCATTAAGTTTCAAGAAATTTAGGGCCACCCAGGCCTTCAAATCTTACAGACATTAAAACAGAGACCGAAGAGAAGTGGAGTTCTTTAGTAGTAAATATATCTGAGTGTCATCTGCATAACAATGAAAAATAATCCCATATATTCCAAAAATAGAGCCAATAGGAAGGAACAAAAAAAGAAGAGGGCCCTGAGATTAACTGAGCCCTGTGGGACGCCACGACAGTGAAGCAGAGGGAGACCTATAGGCATCAAGACAGACACATAAAGTACGCTCAGCCAAATAAGATTCAAACCAATCCAGAACTATGTGACCAATGCCCACCCACTGCTCCAAACGAGAAAGTAAAATGCCATGTATCAAAAATAAGCAGCTGATAAATCCAACAGCACCAAGACAACACAGTCACCAGAATTAGTTGCTAAAAGTATATAATTAAAAACTTTTAAAAGAGCTGACTAGGTGCTATGAAATGGTTTAAAAACAGACTGAAAAACCTCTAAAATATTATGTTCATTAAGATAATCCATTCGCTGATTATAGACTACCTTCTCAAGAATTTTTGAAATAAAAGGCAGTTTAAAGATAGGTCTATAATTTGCCAGAACAGTAGGATCCAAGGTTGGTTTAAGTAGAGTTACATGTTTCAGAGTTTCAGGAACAACACCTGAGGACAAGCTGCTATTTACAAGAGCAAGGACAGAAGGACCTATAGTAGGAAAAACATCTTTAAATAATTGGGGTGGAATAGCATCATTTGGAGAACCAGTTGGCCTTAAGTGACTAATCAACCTCACATTCAAGCTGCTGCAGCACAATCTCATGCACAGGTTGCCCATGGAGGGAGTCCTCTCCCACCCCTGGGTGCACGAATGCTCACGACTCTGAACACTGGAGAGTCCAGTCAGTGACTGCACTCCCAACAGCTGGCTGTGCCTACCCTGTTCTGCAGATCAACATGCAGCTGAGTTTTCACAATCTGTTTCTTTGACTTTAGACATTTTTATGAGGATGATTTTTTTTTTTTGTCTGCAGATACTTGAGCCACTTTGTCACCCTTCATCTTATCCAGAGTTTAGCTGGCTTTTAATGCTTTGAATACAGGGTGCAGCTGCTAACGAGTTACTGTACGCAAATAGATGCAGGCACATAAATGAAAGGTGTGGGAAATATTGGTGGAGACTGTCCCTGTCTGACCAAAGTTGGTGGGGACATGTCCACACCAGTCCTTCAGGAAGTTCCGATGCTTCAGAGGGCAGACCATCGGACCACTCCATCTTGCTTTGCCTCAGTCTCTCTATTTCAGAACAGCTGATCTAAATGATTGCATGACCTCACCTGTTAATCACCCACAGATGCAATCCAGGTGTGAGGCATAATGTGTATGGAAATACTCCTGTCCAAATATAATTCAGGTATTAAAACAAATGTTCCGCAATTATTTATGATGAAGTGTTAGAGGGGAAATCCAAGATAAAATTTTATGTACAAAGCACTTTATTAGGCAGCTGAACGATGGACATATACATTTATCTCTCTCTTTTTATTTGTTTTACCTTTTTCCACACAGAAATTATACCATATCCAGTTTATTTAAATGTTCCAAAGGGCAAAACACTTTGTTACCTCCTGAAATCTTGGAGACATTTCTGTGTGAGTGACAAAGGAGAACCCTTCCTCTCCAACGGTTCGTACATTATAATTCATAATAATGTTAAATCCACACAGTAATAAATCTAATTTTGTTTAAACAACAAAAGTATCACACGTTTCTATATTCTAATTCTTTTTTTTTTTTTTGAGGACAATAGATATCCAATGAACATTCTCTCAAAAGCATTCCCTTTATGTTATCAGTAATATATTGTGTTTTACACACGACTGGTACATGAACAATGTTCACAATGCAAATAATAATAACAAATCTTTGTTATTTTCAAAAAGCTTGCACTTATATTTTTCTAAGAGATTACATGTTACATTGTTATTAACTGTCATACATAGCTAAATGGTATAATCAGAGGAAGAAGTAAGGCAGCAGTAAAAGGTTGATGTCAAAGTTGTCTGCAAAACCATTATGCCCAGTCTTTTTTTTTTTTTTTTTTTTTTAGTCAGACCAGGTCTGGTGAAAAGTCCTCAGCTCAGCGGACCTTAGCAGACACCTTGTAGGGATGAGGCACTCGTGTCGTTCCAGTGATTCCCTCAGTGCTCAGCTCAACTCCGTCAGGAACAGAGAAAGTAAACTTCTGCAGTAAGGCGACCAAAAACAGGAACAGCTCCATCTTGGCGAGGCTTTCACCGAGGCAAGCCCGTTTTCCTGCAGGGTGAACACAGACCCATGGCTAAACATCTAAGTTCATATAAAACCAGATTAGATTTTTATGTGCCCTTAGCTTAACGTCCAACAATTAAAGTTAAACTCTGATCAACAACATTGGATGATTTGTCCTAGCAGATAGTGATCGGTGGCTTGAGTTAAATTGACATGATTTGATATTATACCTTCATCTTACATAAAACCACTTACTTTATGTAATAAATGATAAAGGGGAAAATGAATCTTTGCCTCAGTCTGCAAAAGTCTTTTGCATCCTCTAACAAGTATAAACTCTGTCAACTTTCTATATTTCTGCTAAAGAAAAGCTTGCTACATCATTTTACTCTGTATGTAGAAATGCCAGGGTCATTTTTACTTGTAGTTTTTGGCCACACATATTTTATATTTACTGTATTCATCTTACATGAACCTCCTTTTTCATGTTTGCTGTGCCTTCTATGTGTCTTGGGGTAAACTTTGAATGTGATTACTCAAGACAGTCATATCTTCCCTTTAGCCAGTTCTCTATGCCGGCTGCGTTTGTGGAGAGCATGTCTGATAGCTGTCAAAAGATTCTCCACGCTTAATCTTTAAGCACATACCTGCAGAGAACGGGAGGAATGCTTCTCTCTTCACAAACTTCCCATTGGCATCCAGGAAGTGTCCGGGATTGAAGGTGTCTGGAGTTTCCCATTCAGATTTGTCAAACAGAACTGAGGTCAGCACAGGCATCAAAGATGTGCCCTGAAAAATCCAAAGTGGAACACAAAGATATTTAAGACAAAACTCCCCAAAACAAGTAGAAACACTTGTCTGTGCAGCCATTTTACCTTTGGGATGAAGTAACCACCCAGAGTCGTGTCCTTTGCAGCCACCCTCATTCCATTAAGAGGAAGTATATTTCCTATCCTCTGGATCTCATGGATTACGGCGTCGGTGTACGGCATGCTGGATCTGTCGGCCATGGAGGGCAGGCGGGTCTGTCCAATCACTCTGTTGATCTCCGCCTGTATTTTCTCTGAAAACAGAATAAATCAAGAAACTGAAAGTCATTTGAGGAGGGTTTTGATCTTCGCTTTTCTGATGGATTGAGTGTAATTTGGCTTAACGTGACTTTTGTCTGCTGGAGTCTAAAGAATTAGAGAAGGTGAAATACTGGACTAAGCACTTCTCTGTTGCACGTAAAAGCCAGTTGTGGTAATTGTCTGTAATTGTATTATTAAGTAGAGATGATAAAAATTAAGTTCAAAACAAGGGTTAAATTAATTGACGGTACCATCTGATTTTAAGTTTAACCAAAACACGTGTTCTTCTCTATTTTAGTCAAACTTAAAATGAGAGTTTTAGATTTATAATCAAGCTTCAGTGAAACTAAACAGCTAAATCCCGTCCAGCAGTGGATTACTCTGTAGATATTTTCATTTAAGATAAATCCAGATTAGTTGGTTCTGGTAGTTGAAGCTAACAGCTAGCCAGAGAAGCACCGACGCCAATGGAGGCAGCCAAAGTGACTGCAAGCTAAAGCAAGAGACAGTGGTTTATGCGTCAGCTGTTTCATAGGATCTGTAAGCCATCATCACATTGTTCATTCAGTTAGTTATTTCCAGGGAAGATGTAGATAATTTACATGGGAAATAGATGGTGGAGGCGGTGCGCCGCCAGCGAGTGTCCTCTGTGAAACATGTACTGAGAAGGAAACCTGAGAAGTGTTTGAGTGCCTCATGAAACTTAAGACAATTGTTGTAATAATTTTACATCAAACCAATACTCTGACCGGACACGTTCAGCTCTCTGAAACCCACCTTGAACATCAGGATATTTCACAAGGAAAATCAACGCCCACAGCAGCGTGGTGGCTGTAGTTTCTGTTCCAGCAAGGAAGAGATCAATGGCGCAGTAAGCCAGATTGGCCTCCGTGAAGCCCAGGTTAGAGTCTTTGTGCTGCCACAAAATAAGAAAAACAAAAAAAACAGACTTGTCTCATTTGATGTTTTACATCTTTATAGAACAGATTGTTTCAGGGTGAGCTAGCTTTGATACCAATGCCCACGTACGTTTTCCATCTCGATGAGGAAAGTGTCGATGTAGTCTCTGGGATCCAGGTCCTTCTTGTGCCGCTCTACTTCCTCACTAATGAACTGCTCCACAGTGGTGAAGTGGCTGAAGATCGTGTTGTGAGGACCCGGCATGTATCTCATCACACTGGGAAATGCCAAGTAGAGCTGCTCGAAAGAAAAAAGGTCAAATTGGCGATACCACTTGTTTTAAAACTCACTTTTTGTAACAAACCAGACAGTGATGCAGAGACTATTTCACTTTGTGTTGATTAACTTACTTGACCCCAGACGTTCCCCTCCAGCATAACCGCCTCGGACATGCACCTGAGCATCCTCTGAAACTTGTGGTCAGTGTAGTCGTATCTTCTCCCCATGACAAGCTGGCAGATGATGTTGGACACAGCAAGGTTGAAGAGGCCTGCTGGGTTGAAAGGTTTACCTGACGGAAGGGAGATCTCAGATTAAAAACGGTGTGCTATGTGCAATGCCACGAGTAGGGAGCATGCAATGCTCATCATAACCCACCTTTCTCACTTTCTATTTCCTCCTGCAGGTGTCGGATCTCTTCATGAACGCTCTGTTCCAGTGAGTTTTTGCCCAGACCGAAGTTGCGCAACGTAGACAAAGCAAAACGTCGCTGTCTTTTCCATTTTTCACCGTTGCCCATAAACAGACCAGCTGGATATTTTTCAGCAGAAGTAAAAAGTATATATATTTAGTTAATCTAAGCTATTTTTGTACAAAATGCATTGACAAATCAAAAGATCTGACACCTGAAGGTTCAGTGTAAAACCTGTCGGTTATGGCGTTGAAAGGTCGGTCCACAAAGTTCTCAGCTTGGGTCACCAGCGCCTCCCTCACAGCCTTGTAGCCGCTCAGAAACACAATCGATTCCCGGCCGAGCCGGAAGCTGAAGACGTTCCCATAGATGTCAGCCAACTGTGGAAAACATAACAATGGAAAACCGACACTTAAGCATAAAACAAAACAAAACAAAAACCCACATGAAAACCCACATGATATGACACATAAATCAAACCAACCAACCAATCAAGTAAATGAACAAAATTTGACACCATTCAAAATTGTTTGGTGTCTGATATCCAGATTCTTAATTTGTTTCAGGTCGAATGTGTTTCCTAAGTGACAGCATGGACACTAAAACGGGTATTGGTGCTTTTGACACTTTTTCTTCCCACTTAACTTTCCATTGATGTGCTTCTGCACAGCAATCTGAACAGCTAGCTTTTATTTTATTTTATTAGCAATGACATTTTGTGGAGTTTGTCAATGACTGTCAAGTCAGCAGTTTTCCAAACCACTGTAAAGGCCCTGACACTATTTCAAATCAGTCTTTTGTGATATTATCTACATTCTCTGTAATAGTTTTCACTAGATGTAATAAAAATGAGATGCACCTTTGTATCTCAGCCACAGGGTGTCAGAAACTGTTTCAGTTCATTTGCAGGGATCTTTTGAGCCCCAATGTTTAGACTTTGCAACAAATGAAGCTCTGCTTCGCAGCAATTCAGAGTTTTGCTGTAAGACACTTAATTCTAAAACAAGCTTTAAGCAGAGCAGACACCCACTGAAAACGTCCAAAGCTAAACTGTTCAAAAGCACATCTTTCCAAAACATCTTTAAATGTATATTTTAAGTTTTGATGAAGGTAATATGACATTTCTCCGGAGAACATGACCATACATGCATGCACTCACACCAATGCAGGCTGTAACCTCTAAGCCGGTAAATAGGTACCTTTTGGAAATAAATGTGTGGATGTTTGCTTTCCAAGCTGAAGAAATTCCCCACAAAGGGTAGAGCCTTTGGTCCTGGAGGGAAATTAGCTGGTTTTCTGCTTTTGTAGAAGTCTGCTATCAGAAGGAACAGGAAAACGAACGGGAGAAGCCCCTTCACGTTGATGCTCAGCAAAAGATTATAAAACCACATGATTAGCTGCAATGGAGGAAGTGTCTGCAGGAGTCACAGTTATCTTCTGGCTGTGTGAAGCAGCATCTGGGCTTCTGAAAAGTCTTATGTGTCAAACACCCCCAGCTCAGTCAACAGGATTGCAATGTAAACATAATGTAGACTCCACAAAGGAGGGAGGGCTTATATAACATCCTGCTAACTCTACCTCCTCAGCCCCAACAAAGCTAACCTCTGTAATACCAGTGTAATAAAAGCTACTATTCAAAGTATTAATTCAGCAGCATGATTGCATACATTTACGAGACTGTGCCCATTCTGAAATTAACTACATTAGTTAAGGTTAAGTGCAGACCTTTGTGTTTATGACATTAGAGACTGACGGTAAGAAGGGGAATCCACATGCATGACGGCTCAAATCTTTGTTTTAACAAAAGGAAAAGGCAGAAAGAATGAAACACGACTGAACTGGAAGGAACCAACAAGCACTGTGAAACATTTGAAGGTAGTTTAACTTGAAAATGAAAGTCCACCTGCTGCACTGATCGTGCAATTTAAGTCAAAGTTCATGAAGTCGATTTAACAGCAAGAGACAAGTTGTCTAAACCTTATTTTTAAACTTTACTAATCTTGAATTGTGATTTTTAACTTATTGCTGCAATTGAAAACAATTATTTCACAAGAAAAAACTGTCCCCGCCTAGTTAAAGAGAACACACCTCTCTGTTATTTTTTTACTCAATATCAAGTTAACATAACTTATTTTACTTTAGAATAATTTATATTCATATAATATATTCATAATTTATATGTATATTGTTTCAAATTGCATGAACAACATTTCTGATCTGATAATTAATTTTATTAAATGCCTTTTATTAAAGAATGAATTCTGATCAAAAACCTTTAGAATAACCGTCTCAGCCGTCTTTGTTAAAAGGTTTTCTTTTTATGACACATGTTGAGATTTGAGTTTTGTTGTTTCATCGGTGCATGTGCAGGCAGAGCAGCCGTTTTCAGATTCACTTCTTTGTCTTTGCCAGTAATCTGGGTGATTAATTGAGTCGTCAGGCTTTTGACTACAACTTTAACTTTCACGTAACAAGCGGATTATTATTTATCAGAGCTCTCATGAACCCTCTGAGCCCATAGACTGTTTGGTCTATAGAGCGTTTGTAGCCTGTTGCGTTGTGGTTTTATTGTCCTTATTAATTATTGCAATTTAATTGTTTGCATGAACTTAACTAAGGTTGATCAAGGTTTTTGGTAACACTTTATTTGAAGGGGGTTGAATAAGACTGTCATGACACCGTCATAAACATAACATAACACCTGCCATGCACATGAATAAGCCTTCATGAATATTTATGACTGTTGTCATAAAGTGTCATTCGGTAAATTATGACACTTTTAATACAAAGTTGACATTATTCAAAATGTCTTTGTTATGACAACTTGACATTAACCAAGAAATCATTACTGATATAAATTTGTTATAAAAGTATTACTGATTGCACTTTAAAAATTAGGTAACTTTATGTTATTAAAGGTAAAGTTTAAACAGTAATGGTTAATGTCAAGTTGTCATAACAAAGACATTTTGAATAATGTCAACTTTGTATTAAAAGTGTCATAATTTACTGAATGATGCTTTATGACAACAGTCATAAATATTCATGAAGGCTTATTGATGTCCCTGACAGGTGTTATGTTATGTTTATGACGGTGTCATGACAGCCTTATTCAACCCCCTTCAAATAAAGTGTTACCAGGTTTTTTATTTCAAGCCACTTGATGAATTGTAAATGTTCCCTGAAAGGAGCAGTTGTTGGAAACTGCTGAGAACTGATGGCTTCAAATAAAGGATCCAAGTTTCTCTGTTGCCAAAGCAAACCCAGCAGGGAATACTAACTGCAGTCTTTATAAATAGGAAAATCTTCCCTGTGATAGAATATATTAGTCCTAATGCAAACAGCCAGGGTAGCCTTTGTGTTCAGTGGTTTCATATCAGCTCTAAGCTCTGAAAACATTTTAGGTTGAGAGGGATAAAACTGAATAGCAGGAAGCTCAGGCAGGACAAGGCATGTTTGTTTAAACGGCTCTACACACACATGAATTCAGTGTTTCCCCGAAGCAAGGAACCAAAAAAAGGGAAGCTGCATTATATAACTTTTTATAAAAAATATATGTTTTTACATATTTGTTAGAACTGTCAATGTGTTGTGACAGTATGGTATATGAGAGATCATCTGTGAGAAAAAAAAAAAATTCTTCGGCTTTCTCCCAGTGCTATCTAGAAACAACCAATCAGAGGCAGGAGGCAGGTTTTAGCGCCGTCAATCATGTGGCTGCTCATCCTCCCTCCCCCTTGCTCTGTGCTATGCTGTAGCTAGCACAGCCTATTTACAATTAAAAATGACACAGTTTATCTGTCTCATAGCGAACTGTCACAATGCTCAGTCTAGTTAGCATAGCTACCAATGACAGCAGATAAACGGTTTTTCTGTAATTATAAGTTGTTTCTTTGCCATTAGCACATTAGCATAAGATTTATTGACAGCATTAAGACTCTCCTGGTTCTGATTGGTTGTTTTTGGTCGGAACGGCACGTTACTTCAGCCAGTAATATTCAGTCAGGGAGGAGGTGGAGGAGATTGATCTTTTCACAGTTTATCTGTCTCAAAGCAAACTGTCACAACATGGTGACAACTTTAACAAATATGGAGAAAACATTTTTTTTAATTAAAGTTATATACTGCTGCTTGATTAAAGTGCAACTACAAAGCATCTAGACTGCTTCATGTGTATTTTGCACATTGCATATGACAGCTGTTGGTGGTGAGAGATGTTTCAGTAAGCTAAAGCTAATAATAATAATAATAATAATAATAATAATAATAATAATAATAATAATAATAAAAAATTGGCAACCTATTTACATATAGTATGTGGACTGTTGCATTTAAGGTTCACTGGCAGTGAATATTGTGCTAGTATCAGTATTGGACCAAAGAAAGCAAGGCAGTCACAAACCTTTCATTTTTGTGATTCTTAGCCCCCATAATGATAAAACACACTTCCTTTATTTATTATTTTTCAAATTCAAATAAAAATTCACATCACACCAAGGAGTTTACCAATCTTTAAAAAACTAACAATATTTACAATTAAAAATGGCAAACGTTTCATCTTTCTGTATCTTTCAATGCAGCGGTAAGCATCAAATTATATGTTTACAAGTCTTTACTTCACAATTTGATAAGTTGCCATATTTTGTAGTCAACAGGAGTATTTCAATGTCTTGTGAATTGTTTTTTGTCTGCCATCTAGGATTTCTTGCTCCTGAACTCCCAGTAGGAGTCAGCAGGTCACAGTATGTTGTATTGTTTGCTAATAGCTTATATTGTTACATGAAACCATCACCCAGATTATAACGTAGAGATGCATGCAATCAGAATCTTGCTGAACAAGAAGCACTGCTAAGACTATTAAGAGCTTTTTCTACATTGTTTCTACATTATTCTTCTCTGGAGATCAAACGGTAATGGCGGATCTGTCAGCGAGCCTCAGCAGACACTTTGAAGGGGTGAGGTACGCGCGTCGCTCCCGTGATTCCTTCAGTGCTCAGCTCGACTCCGTCAGGAACAGAGAAAGTGAACTTCTGCAGCAAGGCGACCAAAAACAGGAACAGCTCCATCTTAGCGAGGCCTTCACCAAGACACACACGTTTCCCTGCACAACAAACACAGAAAAACATAACTATATATATTCTTGACTGTTATGTGGTCCGCGGGGAAATTTATTTTTTTCAAAGCCAGTTTCTGACATCTTGCCAACTACCCAGATCTTATAGTACTTGTCAACTATGCTAACAAGTGGAGTTGTAAGTGCTTTCTCTTTTGAAATTGAGGAACTGGACTTAGATTAATTAGCTTTAATCTATAGCTGGGAATGGGCTGCAGGATCTCTGTAAAGACAGGGTTACTGCTTCCTGTGTCTTGCTTTGTGAGGATCTTTCAATCACCTCTGACCTAAACCCTTTTTGTAAGACTATACTTGCACTAGCAAAAAGTGAGGCTATTTGAGTTTGGTTGATTGTTTTTGATCTGTTGTTAAAGCAACATCTTGTTTAGAAGGTCTTTTTATTTCCCTTTAAATAGTGCCACGTGTAGTAATTCTCACATTTTGTGGTGATGCCAGTAATTCAGCTAAAGGAGTTTGGAAACTCTTGACTCAGAAACGTGTGTGCTGTACCTGCAGAGAACGGGAGGAATGCTTCTCTCTTCACAAACTTTCCATTGGCATCCAGGAAGTGTCCGGGGTTGAAGGTGTCTGGAGTTTCCCATTCAGATTTGTCAAACAGTACAGATGTCAGCATGGGCATCACAGATGTTCCCTAAAAACATCAAAATTCACTAAATAGAATGAAGCAAAAGTAGAAACAACACTTTTACCCAAATGCTTATCGCTTATTAGTTGCTCGGTAAATTTACCTTTGGTATGAAATAGCCACCCAGAGTTGTGTCCTTGGCAGCGACCCTGAATCCATTCAGAGGAACAATGTTTCCCATCCTCTGGATCTCATGGATCACAGCATCAGTGTACGGCATGTTCTGTCTGTCGGCCATGGAGGGTTGGCGACTCTGTCCGATCACTCTGTCAATCTCTGCCTGGACTTTCTCTGTAACAACAAAGTCAGTTTTTGCTTAGGTCTCTCTCAGCCATGTATGATTCAGCATACATGCAGCTGTCTTTCTGTCAAATCCCCCTGGTGGTCTCGTCATGGCTCCACCTGCTCCTGCCTCAGTAACAAACATTGATCCTATTTTGCATCAGAGTTGGTCTCTGATGTACTCTCCTTGAACCCTGTGTCACTCCTGTCTGTCTGTCCTTCATGTATTCAGTTAGCTGAATACATGAAGGACATGTATTCCTTCATGTATACTTTTTTATACTTTTTTACAGTATAAGGAAAAAAAACAACAAAAAAAAAACAATGTAACAGTATGTAAGAAATGGGTTTTTACTAGGGGTGCACAGATTAATTGGAGCCGATTTCCTTCGTTTTGGGAGATCGGTGATCTGGTGATCCACAGATCTTATCTAACTTGGTAAATGTCTAAGAATCAACTATTGTTCTCTTTTACTCTCTGGTGAGAAAGGTTTGACTGACAGAGCGGCCCTCAAAGTCATGTCTGCACGTTTACAATTAACAATAGTGGCCCCACTGCTGCCAACTCAATGACTTTCTTACTATATTGATATCAAAATCGGTATCGGCCAAAATCAGAATCAGCAGGTTAAACTTTTTAAAAGATCGAAGATCGGCGATCGACCAGAAACTGCAATCGGTGCACCTCTAGTTTTTACATTAGGTGAGCAAAATGAATCCATGGCAACCACAGGTCAGTGCCCTATCCAAACCCAAACTTTTCTTTATTACAGTTGTTCAGGAATATTTATGAAACTGACATCCGTGCCATATGACCTGGAGCTTTGTGCTCAAGGTAACACTTTATTGTTGTGTGTCAACAAGTGAATCGGGGCATTTTTACAATATGAAAAAACATGCAAGCTTTAAGCAGAGCTGTAATCACTTTAGAGAGCCGAGTCTTCCACCAACCTTGGATGTCGGGGTTTTTAATCAGGAAAATCAAAGCCCACTGCAGCGTGGTGGCTGTTGTTTCTGTTCCTGCCAGGAAGAGGTCAAGAGAGCAGAAAGTCAGGTTGCTCTCGGTGAAGCCCAGGTTGGAGTCTTTTTGCTGCACAGATACGCACAAAAGACAAATTGCTTAATGATAGCAGAGTGAAATGGGATGTGTTTGAGAGCAAAATAACTCTGATTGGTGACATACGTTCTCTATCTCAATGAGAAAAGAGTCAATGTAGTCTCTAGGATTGTTATGGTCCAAGTCCTTCTTGTGCTCTTGTATTTCCTCGTGAAGGAAATCTTGTATGGTGTTGTAAATCCTGAAGATTTTGTTGTGACGACCTGGCAAATAGTTCATCACTCTGGGGAATGCCCGATAGAGCTGTTTGAAGACAAGATAAAAAGACGACAATAAAGACAAATATCACAAATCCTGTTTTACAATAAACCTCTCACATCGCGGTGTGTGACAAAGAGCGGTCCTCCATCGGGGTTATTGAACTTACTTCGCCCCAAATGCTCCCCTCCAGCCAAATCACCTCAGACATGTACTTCAGCATCGTCTGAAACCTGTGGTCAGTGTAGTCGTATCTTTTCCCCATGACAAGCTGGCAGATGATGTTGGACACAGCGTTGTTGAAGAGGCCTGCTGGGCTGAAAAGTTTACCTGACGAAGAGAAAGACCCGGTTGAAGAAAGAGAAAACGTGTGCTGTATTTCACAGTGAATGTAACCCACCTTTTTCACTCTTTATTTCCTCCTGCAGGTGTCGGATCTCCTCACAGATGCTGAGCTCCAGCATGTTCTTCCCCAGACCGAAGTTACGTAACGTAGACAAAGCAAAACGTCGCTGTCTCTTCCATTTTTCGCCGTTGCTCAAGAATAGACCAGCTAGAAATAAGCATGCAGGCATGACAATGTTAATGCCTCATATTACCCATGTCTGTCCAACGAAACCAAAATATTTTCACACCTGAGGGCTCGGTGGAAGTCCTGTCGGCGATTGCATCGTACGGCCGGTCCACAAAGTTCTCAGCTTGCGTCACAATGGCCTCTTTCACCATCTTATATCCGCTCACAATCACCAACGTATCCCGGCCCAGGCGGACTCTGAGGACGCTACCATAGAGGTCGGCCAGCTGCGGCGAACGTAACAGGTTAATCTGTATGGCGTCTTCCAGACACCCAAACAGTTACTGACTTCATTCTTTCCATTTTTTTTTAATATGTGGGCGTAAAGGACATTTTATGGGTACCAGTAACAACAAAAGAGCCCCAAAATCATTGCAGTTACCTCCACTATGTTTGCCAGATGTGACAAGATACAGTTTACAAAGGGATTCCACTTTTGTCTTGTCTGTCTACAACTTTTTTTCTCCAAACTCTTGGATATTAAGATATTTTGCGATAAATGTAAGTCCGTTTTCCTCTTCTGAAAAATTTCTCTAGATGCTGTTTTTGTGTCTTAACAGAGGAAATTGCGGCCTGCAGTATTTTAGTTGTTGATCTGGGTCCGTATGTGGTTTCATGGATAAATTAGAGGTTCACCTTAGGAGAAAATTTAGTGGACTGTCACTTTTAAAAAAAAAAGAGAGAAAAGAAAAGTGGTTAATTACAGTTAATTAACGAAGGGGTAAGTTCATTATTCCTCTGAGATATTATCTTAGAGCAGTGGTTCCCAAACTTTTTCTTCTGCGCCCCCCCAGTGGTTTCCCCCCTATAGATTACAAACGACGTGTGTGACAGGGGGGCAGGGGGGGTCGACTTTTTTGGGGGCAAAATGAATGTACGTAGCTGGAAATAGACACCAACATCGGTAGCCTACAAGGTACTTGTTAAGCTTAAGGTTCTGTATTGATATTAGCTAGTCATCTTTTAGCTAACTTTACCTGCATCCAACAGCTTTACTCAACTCAGTCGGTTAGTTTGGAGGGAAAAACTGTGAAAAGTTCTCTGGGTTTTGCTGGTTTGCTGCCGTGATTCTAACACAAACCTACGTAGCTCCGCCCAGCAGCAGCAGGTCTCCTTCACAGGTGTAAACCCAGCGCGAGTGTAGCGCTCATGTTGCGTTTAAAGGCGGATCGGAAAAACAGGTTAGGACATGTTAACAACGGATTAAACAGTTTTAACTGTTGATAAAAGTGACAGAGGACACAAATATGGGAAGTATGGAAGCCTCTACAATATCAAATTGACATAGGAATAACAGAGAGTTGGCCATTCTAAGGTAAAAAACCCAGCGCATACAGTGTTAATGTTTTTTTTTTTTTTCATCCAGACGGCTTCCTGCGCCCCCCTTGCAATGACACGGCGCCCCCCCTAGGGGGTGCGCCCCACAGTTTGGGAACCTCTGTCTTAGAGGAAGATAAACACAGATTTCATCTGTGATCAATCACAGATGAAATCATCACTTAACCACATTTTTATGTATGCAAGTTACCTTTTTCCTTAAATTTAATCATTTGAAAAATTTAAATGTGGCAAATTGACAAACAGCAAAATATGTAAAAACATTTTTTACCACAATGTATATTTACTGTGAATTAAAAAAAAAGAAATCTAACAAATTGCAACAACTATTTGCTTGGTTCTGTATCTACCCAGTCCGTCCTTAGTTAATATTTAACTCTTGTCATTCTTTTGCCAGCCCCGTCTCCCAGCCTCCCTAAAGCTTAATTCAACTACTGAAATTCTTTAATATATTATTTGATTTTGGTCATCCGCCCTAGAAATGGGGGCGGTTCTCATCGGAGCAACCTTTTGAAAATGTTGTAAAAAGAACATTTACAAACTTTAATATTTCACAGCAGAATTTATCATCAGTAGAAATGTTTGAATCCCACAAAAAAAAGAGAGAAAGTTGTTTTCAGGGCACCTGAAAACAGCTTTTTAATTCACATTTCACAATGAATTTAGCCAAACAAAGCTATAACTTTAGGCTCTTAATGCAAAGCGATACCTTGGTGAAATAAACGTGTGGGTGCTTGCTGTCCAAAGTCAAGATATTTCCCACGAAGGGAAGAGCTCTTGGTCCTGGAGGAAAGTTTGATGGTTTCCTGTTCTTCACGTAATCAGCTATCAGAAGAAATGATAAAAGAAACAAAAAAAGCCCCTTCAGGTCAAAGCTCATCAAAAAATCATAAAGCCACATAGTTAAAGCGCGCAAAAAACGGGCTGCAGCAGAAAAAAAGAAAATGCTTATCTCAACAGTCTTCTTGTTTTTGCAATGCCTGTTTACAGTCAAAGTCTGCAGTGTCGGCCGCCTGGCAGGCAACTGAAAATCACAGCACACCTTAGGCTGTGCAAAGGGGAAAGTGGTGCAAATGTTGCAGAGCGCACCTGCATGCCCTTTGACAAGCCTAACCTTTGTAATCCAGGGAAGATAAAACCTTCTTTTATCTATCCCTGTTAAGAGTTCAGACAATGTGATAATGGATATTAAATATGATGGACAAACATAAAACAGGGTCTCTGTGTCCCGACTAGCTCAGAGTCTGAATTACTTGTCTGTATTTAGTAAGAATGACAGTTTTGGAAGGCTTCCTGTTGGCATCTCCCCTAATTCGTCAGCCAGTTTGTGCACTCTTGAATCCTCCAGCTTTGCTACCGATTGTGATAAAACTAAATGAGAGATTAGATGTTCCCAAGTAAGCAGAGCCAGGCCCAACGACACAAAGTGCACCAGTGGTAAAAGGCACCCAGGAGATTTAATGTCCAGGAGTTTCAACAAGCTGGAACTTGAGAAAATTGGAGGAATGTCAGATGTGTGCCTGCAAAAATCATACGCTGTGTTTTATTTGACAGGTCGACACTAAATACTCCAAAATTGTGAAGAGAATAGAAAAATACATAACAGCTCAATCTGACTGAGCTTGAACTATTTTACCAACAAAAATCTGCTGAGAATCAGATCTTTAGGTGTGCAGTAGTAATAAAGACCTAATCTGAAAGGCTTGGTGCTGGGATTAAAGACAAAGGTGATCGGCTCAAAGGTGATCGGCTCAAAGGGACTGGAATTGGACACGACTACTTTGTTATTTTAACTAAGCTGAAGCTAAACGTTTGGCGGTTTCACGGTCAAACCGGACAGACATGAGTTGTGCTTTACGGGGCTGTTATGTGGAGCTTAACTAAACACTGTGCAGAAAAAGCTCCCAGCCTCTAACACAAATATTATTCAGCAAAATCACTGAATTTATCAAATGTTGTCATAAGAGAAACTGACTGTTATTTTTTTCCCAGCAGAGTTCACTTCTTCTCCACTTTGTTCTTTGAGCTGAACTGTCACTTATCGGTAATGCAAAAAATGTCTGACAAATGAATCACCATTTCAAAGACTACAAATGTTCATATTATAAACACTTTATTACATTCCAAGAATGAAAAGTTTATCTTTTGCCATGATGCAACATTTTCCCTTCTCTCTTTGGTTCGATGTTAAGCTGTTATGAAATCGTCTTGAAATGAGATGAACATAAAACATCGCACACAAATTACAATCTAAATACTTCAACCATCCTCTCTCTCAATAGTTTACTTTTTATTTTTTTACATTCACCAAATTACTATTAGAGTGATCAACAGATTGTGCTTACGTTGCTCCAGAACACAAAACGCGTATCGTGATTAAATTGCTTTGCAGACAGCTGAACATTGCTCTCATGCGGCAGCAAATCTGAGACATTTAAAGATACAGAACCAACTTCACAGATCTGCTTGTGCAGCATGACTAAGACATGTGTTTCATTTACAAGAATATATTTATCACAGACTAACACAGATTGGTGATGTATCAGGGCGATGCATCGTAAAACTCTCTGGCTCCACACAGATAAAGAAATCACATGTTACTAAGGTTAAAATAGCAAAGTAGAGTTTTGATCCACGTATTTTTGTGGTTTTTCTATTAACACTTTAAACTACCAAATGTTATCATATTTAGTCAAATTCAGTAATTTGACTGAATTTGACTGAAATTATAAGGAAAACCTTATAATTTCAGTAATTTCAGTTTTTCAGTAATTTCAGTTTTTTTTATTGGCTTACAGCCAATAAAAAAACATTTATCTGATGATTATCATATTAATCATCAGACAATTATGATTAGAATACATCATCAGACAATTATGATTAGAATACATCATCAGACAATTATGATTAGAATACATCATCAGACCAATGAAAACATTTTTAATACAGCGCTGTTGTCCCAATGAGAAGTATGCGAAACCCATGTTAGCGTGGCACAGCCAGGAATCTGAACTCCTCGGGGGAATAAGTGAAGCCCATCACGCCCTCCAGCTTAGGCATTTCTCCTGGAACCGGGGAAAAGGTGAAGCGCTGCAGCAAAACTGAGAAGAAGACGAAGAGCTCCATTTTGGCCAGGTGTTCCCCCAAACACATGCGTTTACCTGCGTTGAGAAATGGGACGTGCTTGATCAGCATATGCTATAGCATATTGTACATGTGCATTTATTTTTGATGACGAGCTTAAAGGCGACGTCGGTGCGTCTTTTGCTTTTCTTAGGTAGGTGGCGATTGGATCTGGGGCTGACCCACGTAGAACTCAAAAAAATCTGCGGGATTCTAAAATTATTAATTGGTGACGATGTTCGCCTCCATTTTATGCATTTACAAAACAGGAACGTGCTAAAAATATATTTCATTTGTAAAAGAAACATTTAAGTACCTACTTGACTGTTTAACCCATCAGTATTTAGTTTTGTTTCATTTGTGATGAGAGTTTTCACATAAAAACATTTCTTTGAAACTTCAAACTTGACTCTTCTGTATCTGATTCGACCTCCAGTCCACTTTAAATAACAAATATAGACTGAATATATAAATTGTTAAACTGAAGTGGACAGCATGCAAGCTCAAAAACTGTGCTTTACCGCTTCTGTCATGATTTTAAAATGTTGCTCATCCTAAGTTAGTTCACAGGCCAGAAAAGAAAACAATTAAATAGCCTTTTTATCACTCAAATCAACAGCTAACTTCAGTGTTGTACTCTTCTATGGTTTGTGGAGCATACAGACAACCTCGCATTTCCAAGTTAAACATTTAATACTCAAATGTCCTCAATTAGGTTGGCAAAAAGAAGGAACTCTGCAGTGAATATTGCACAGAAACACAGAGGAGAGCAAGCTTTGAACAGAAACCTTGTAACCAACCTGCTGAAAATGGCAAGAAAGCATCTCTCTTGACAAACTTTCCCTCTGAATCCAAGAAGTGCTCGGGATTGAAGACATCTGGAGTCGCCCACTCGTTCTTATCAAACAGCACAGATGCCAGGATTGTCGTCATATATGTTCCCTGAACAACGAGACACGTTTCAGGCATCAGCGGCTACCCAACGATTTCGTCACATAAAATTTAGTTTTAACTGAGGTACGTGTTCTCCTACCTTAGGAATGAAGTATCCTCCCAGTGTTGTGTCTTTACTCGCCATTTTAGGAAATCCCATGGGAACGATGTTTCCCATCCGCTGGACCTCGTGGATGACGGCGTCGGTGTAGGGCAAGTTCGGCCTGTCGGCCACGGTGGGCTGACGAGACTGCCCGATCACTCTGTCTATCTCTGCTTGGACCTTCTCTGAGAAAAAAGGACGGAAGAGGAAGAAGGGCGTTGAAATCTAACACCGTTTTAGTTGGGATATTTCAGTTTTGTGACAACCCGCTGACCCTGTATCTCTGGGTAGTGCAACATGAACAGAAGGGCCCAGCGCAATGTGGTGGCAGTGGTTTCTGTTCCAGCCTCGATGAGGTCAAGAGTGCTAACCAGCAGCGTTTCAGTGTTGAAGCCAGCCTGGGGATCCTCTTTTTTCTAACAAGACATCAAAAAATATTGGAATTTAATCTCATTACAACAAGAGCTCTGCTAACATTTCTCACTTTAAACATAATTCACGCAGCTTGTGTGAAGTTTCTCTTGCCAGTGATCAATGTCCTGCAGTGGACTTTTTCCATGGTTGACCAGCTTCTAAGGGTTTGCTGACGAATCCGACTATCTCAAGACGCCAAAAATGAAGCATGGCTGACGGCTACCCAGCAGGGAACATTTGCATCACAGCTTCTTGTTACTGTTTCAGAAATATGGCAAACATGCAGCATGGATGGCTGCAGATAACAGACAGCTGTGTTTTTGTTTTTGACCGTCTCCATGGCTATTTTTTTGTTGAACCCAGCAGTTACTTTTCTGTTTTGATTTCTTGATGAACACCACCCATTTGGTGGTGTTCGTGGACTATTGGATCTGCTAAATTATGTTAATGAATATTACACCATTCATCTGTTCAATTGTTTATCTCTACTAGTCAAATGACCAATTATACGGCAGCAACTCAAAGCTTTTCAGTGTTTCGTCAAAACCGCACGACAGAAGTCTCATGTCGTATGAACTTTTCACCTTCTCCATCTCTGACAGGTAGACGTCGACATAATCCCGAGGATCATCTGGATTCCACTCCTCTCTGTGCTTCTCTATCTCTTTTTTCAAAAAGACCAGGATCTTCCTGTAGTTGGTATGCACGGTCTGGTGAGGCCCTGGCAGGTGCTGCATCAGTCCAGGGAAGGCGTCAAACAACTGAAGATGAAGGGACAGACTCTCAGATCAGCTGCAGACAAGCCAGGCAGAGTTTCTTTTCAGCGGGTAGAAAAGAATACCTGAGTCCGCAGGGAACCAGAAAGAATAACGGCTTCGTTGTCCAGCTCCAGGACTTCCCGAAAGCTTGGGTCCGAGTACTCAAATCGATGTCCAAAGACCACAGATGAGATTATGTTACTCACTGCGTTTGTTAGGATGTAGTGGGGGTTAAATGGCTTTCCTGGAAATATTGAGAAATCACATTTAAATGAGCGTAAATCGTAATTCTTTCACTGGTTTCCGTTAAAGTCTGCTTACCTTGCTCATCGTTGAAGGCTTCGCAAAGAAAGCTGGACTCCACTTCTATGTATTTTTCTAAAGATTTCTGTCCCTCTCCAAAGTAGCGAAGGTGAGCGTTGGCGAACTTCCTCTGTTTCTTCCACAAGTACCCGTTACTCAGAGCTATACCTGCGATAACGTTACATCAGAGTATTTTAAAATAGATTTTAAGAACAAATATTTTCAAATAAATGAACACTAAAGTGTAAAATAGGTTGTGTTGCTCTAGGTTAAACTGGTGACCTATTCAGCATCTCCCAATGTCTCTCACCCAAGATCTGCTAGGCGTAGGGACAAGCTTGCATGAAAACTGACCAAAGACAATGGAATTTTCAGCAGAGAATAATAAATTAATACACTTGTTTGGCTACTCACCAAGGCCCTTGAAGGTAACGTGAAAAAGGGGAACAATTGGCCGATCGACGAAGCTGTCCAGCTGGCTGACAAGAGCCTCTTTGACCATCTTGAGTCCAGAGACAAACACCAGCCTCGCACTGCCTTTTCTCACGCTGAACACAGGACCGTACTCCTTTGAAAGCTGCATTTAAAAAACAAATTCACATCGAGAAAAAAAATATAGTGATGATTTAGGAAAATATAGGCAGTTGTTTACCCACTTAAGTTTAGTTTAAATGTGAAACTCAGTTTTGGGAAACTTTTGGAATTACAACACGACTTTTGTGGTTATTCCATCCTATAAGTGAACACCATATTTCATAAATACATTCTTCCCTGGGGTTAAAAGCATGAAACTTGCTGTATAGTTCCACACACTCCTGTTCGGAGACGCGCACTGACATGTCCGTATACAGGTGCTGGTCATAAAATTAGAATATTGTGATAAAGTTCATTATTTTCCATAATGTCATGATAAAACTTACATTGTCATATATTTTAGATTCATTGCACACCAACTGAAATATTTCAGGTATTTTATTGTTTTAATTTTGATGATTTTGGCAAACAGGTCATGAAAACCCAAAATCCCTGTCTCAAAAAATTAGAATATTATGAAAAGGTTCTCTGAACGAGCAATAAAATAAAAATAATCATCTGAATCAACAAAGTAACTCTAAACACCTGAAAAAGATTCCTGAGGCCTTTAAAAACTCCCAGCCTGGTTCGTTACTCAAAACCGCAATCATGGGTCAGACTGCTGACCTGACTGCTGTCCAGAAGGCCATCACTGACATCCTCAAGCAAGAGGGTGAGAAACAGAAAGAAATTTCTGAACGAATCAGCTGTTTGCAGAGTGTTATATCAAGGCACCTCAGTGGGAAGTCAGTAGGAAGGAAAAAGTGTGGCAGAAAACGCTGCACAACGAGAAGAGGTGACCGGACCCTGAGGAAGATTGTGGAGAAGGGCCGATTCCAGACCTTGGGGGAAGCAGTGGACTGAGTCTGGAGTAGAAACATCCAGAGCCACTGTGCACAGGCGTGTGCAGGAAATGGGCTACAGGTGCCGCATTCCCCAGGTCAAAGGTCAAGCCACTTTTGAACCAGAAACAGCGGCAGAAGCGCCTGACCTGGGCTACAGAGAAGCAGCACTTTGGACCACTGTTGTTCAGTGGTCCAAAGTACTTTTTTCGGATGAAAGCAAACTTTGCATGTCATTCGGAAATCAAAGTGCCAGACTCTGGAGGAAGACTGGGGAGAAGGAAATGCCAAAATGCCAGAAGTCCAGTGTCAAGTCCCCACAGTCAGTGATGGTCTGGGTGGCATGTCAGCTGCTGGTGTTGGTCCACTGTGTTTTATCAAGGGCAGGTCAATGCAGCAGCTATCAGGAGATTTTGGAGCACTTCATGCTTCCATCTGCTGAAAAGCTTTATGGAGATGAAAATTGAATTTGGTCTGGAATCGGCCCTTCTCCACAATCTTCCTCAGGGTCCGGTCACCTCTTCTCGTTGTGCAGCGTTTTCTGCCACACTTTTTCCTTCCTACTGACTTCCCACTGAGGTGCCTTGATATAACACTCTGCAAACAGCCGATTCGTTTAGAAATTTCTTTCTGTTTCTCACCCTCTTGCTTGAGGCTGTCCAGATGGCCTTCTGGACAGCAGTCAGGTCAGCAGTCTGACCCATGATTGCGGTTTTGAGTAATGAACCAGGCTGGGAGTTTTTTAAAGGCATCAGGAATCTTTTTCAGGTGTTTAGAGTTACTTTGTTGATTCAGATGATGAGGTTAATTACTCATTCAGAGAACCTTTTCATAATATTCTAATTTTTTGAGACAGGGATTTTGGGTTTTCATGAGCTGTTTGTCAAAATCATCAAAATTAAAACAATAAAATACCTGAAATATTTCAGTTGGTGTGCAATGAATCTAAAATATGTGACAGTTTAATTTTTATCATTACATTATGGAAAATAATGAACTTTATCACAATATTCTAATTTTATGACCAGCACCTGTATATATATATATATATATATAAAATGCGAGTATATATACACAAAATATTGTTTTTAACTTGCATTGTTTCAA
>NW_015113897.1:0-13129 GCF_001443285.1 Poecilia latipinna | reverse complement strand
TGACAATTTAATTTTTATCATGACATTATGGAAAATAATGAACTTTATCACAATATTCTAATTTTATGACCAGCACCTGTATAAACAAGCATTCTCGTTCACCTTCTCCATTGTTTTGAAGTCCAACGGCGTTAAGATGTTTCCTACAAAAGGTGCAGCCCAGGGTCCCGGTGGAAAGTTGGGAGGCCTCCAGTTTTTCACAACATCAAATATCAGCAGGAATACAAACCCTAGCAGAAGCCAGCCGGTAAAGTCCATGCAATCAAAAAGAGCTTGGAAAATCATGGTGAAGAAAATTGTAAGAATGGCCCGGCTAAGATGAAAATTGAGCTTGTTCTTGCAGTTTGTTCTGTGCAGAGTGTGCTAAGACAGGAAGGCAGATGTCGAAGAAAAAGAAAAAAAAAAACCTGGCTCCAGTAGAGTTATGTAATACTGGTGGCCTCTCTGGACCCGTTAACAGGAATAAACACGCCCAGAGTTGATAATGTTCCAGACAACTGCAGACTGGAAGAATGCATAGTGCACCGGGGTCAGTAGGCAGTCCTAATAACTTAACCAGTTTTGGATGACATGTTTTATTATGCTCCATGGCAACTTTTATTTTTTATTTTTAGAGACTTTTCAAAGCCATCCATGTGTAAGAGCTCAACATTTTAGCACAATCATTAGCAGATATGACAATAGAGAAAATGGTTCATTCCGGTGCTGTCATACAAAGAAAAGAAGTCCAGGGTTTAAATTAGTGATGCTGACTTGCAGAAAGAAAGTCCAAAGTTCGACATCCGTCCTGATGTCAGGACGGTCCATACCATGACACTGCAACAAACATGATTAAAATATCCAGAATTTAATTTAGCAAAATGTTTTCACATGACTGAACATAATCTGAACAAATACACATCAGTCCATCACTTTTCTGCACCCATTTTCTTTTTATAAACAACCAGAGTCGACTCAGCTGTAAAATGACAAAAATTAAATTAATTGGATCAGGTTTCTGGTTTATTGTCTATTCCTGATCAACAACAACAAAAAAAACAACTCAACACAATCAAACAGTCTCACATACACTCCTTCATGTGGTCCGACAGGTCCAGGATCACCTAAACAAAACCATGGAGAATATCTAAACCCCACACAGAAAAACCAACAAAACTTAAGTACAGACAAAAAAACTTCTTGATTTTAGGTGATTTTCATTGTGCGGCCCAATAGAAAAAGATAAATTATCGGAATCGTGTTTTTTTTTAAAAAATTATGTTTTTCAGAAGCCGTGAAATACCCAATTATGGCACAAACTGACTGACTGCACATCCAGCAAAAATCTTATTTTACCAAAAAATAAATAAAAAATATGAACAGCAAAAATGTATCTCTTTGATTAAAGCCGACCCAAAACACACCTGTCACTTATAAAAGTGCAGAAAAGCTTTTATTTTGAAAGTGATATGGACTCTGTAGTATACCCTCATAACCCGCCCGACTGAGTTGTAGTAGAGCAGTGAAGAGATGGAGGCAGTACAGCATGTTCTGGGTTTAGACTGGCTCGACACCAGGGCTATTTTAATTTTTCTTTTCGTTTTTCTGCTGCTGAGCGACGTTTTGAGGAACTGGAAACCGAAAAACTTTCCTCCTGGACCGCTGGCTCTTCCATTTATTGGAGATCTTCACCGCATCAAACCTGCCAGACTTCACCTGCAGTTCTCAGAGGTGAACTGCTGACATAGGCAGAAGTGACATTACAATCATTTATGTTTTTATACGTATATTTTAATGAAATAATCAAACTCATAATGTGGAACTATAGAAGTTTGGCCTATTGCTATATATTAATATAGTAATACTTTATGGACTAAAATGGGCATTTAAATATAACATTTTTTTAATATAAACACTGAAGAAAATTCAGAGTAAATGCAAATGAAATATGGACCATCATCTGCAGATCGACTTGATAATATTGACATAATATTTTTAACATCCCAAATGCTTTGGAGAAAAAATGAAAACTCACCATAGATAAGAGAAAAATATTGGTTGCAGCTGTGTTTTGACACGAACTGATTGTGAACTTTAATGGTTGCTCTATCATTTCTGTGTCACTCCTTTTATAGCTTACTAATAAATGACACATGATAAATCATGCAGTGTTTGCACAGGCTCGGTAAGCCTGTGCAAACTGTGTTTTTTTTTTATGGCAGTGTTTATGCCATAAAAAACATCTATAACATATTTCTTAAAGAAAAAAAAAAGGCAGGAACTGTTTTTGTGGAAATGAATTTACTTGAAATCCTATTTGTAGGTAGTTGTACTCTGACATTTGAACTTCAGGTCCATTTTCTGTGGATTTGTTTACTCTGCACTATTCAGCTGCCATCATGTTTGTAGGGAGAAGTAATTATTCAAGCGGGCCTGAAAAACACTGCAGCGAAATTCTCATTAGTTCTCTTTCTTCAGCTTGCAGAGAAATATGGAAACATTTTCAGCCTGCACATCTTTGGGGGCAGAGCTGTGATCATTAATGGCTACAAACATGTGAAAGAGGCGCTGGTCCAAAAGGGAGAAGACTTCATAGATCGCCCCAACATTCCACTGTTTTCTGAGTTTTTTGAGAATAAAGGTACATTTATATATTTACACTTGGATCGTGGATGTAGTTCACGAATATCTGACAACCCAAACTTAAATATTGACGCTATTTGTTTCTTTTTCCATCAGGTCTTGTGATGTCTAACGGTAATCCGTGGAAAGTGCAGAGGAGGTTCGCTCTTCATACGCTGAGGAACTTTGGTCTGGGAAAGAAGACAATGGAGCGATACATCCAGCAGGAGTGCCAGTATCTCACTGAGGCTTTCTCAGAACAGCAAGGTCTCCACAAAGATTTATTTTCACACTTAAATTGTGTCCCTACCATTTTTATGTTAGACAAGGTATCTTGGTAAGCCTGTGCAAACTCTGCGTACAGTTTCCTGTACTTGGAAGACAGGAATGCCACCTGGTGTGTCTGCTGCTGCAGACCCTCTGCTACATCACGTTAATGATGCTGAGAGACACTGAGAGATGACTGTGCTCGAACTCAGACAGCGGGTTCAGAAATACCCCAACCCATTTCCCCAACAACAGCAATCATGCCACTTCCAAGTCACTTGACCCCCTTTTCTTTTCCATTCCGATGCTTGAGTTAAACTTCATCAAGTCATCTTCACAGCAGCTAATATCGTATAGGCATTGTAGTAATATGAAATGTTACTACATTTCATATGTAGTATGAAATGTAGTAACATTTCATACTACTATGAAATGTAGTATGAATTACTATTCAGATAGTAATTCATCACTATCTGAATTTTTTTTCAGCTTCTGTCGATCTTGTGAACTTAAACTGGTGAACCTTTCTTGCTCCCCTGACGCTTGAGAGTTTTACAGTATTCATAAAACTCCGTATGAATACAGAGATCTACTGTCAGATCTCTTGAAGAAGCTGGCTGTTAATTTGCCAAGCTAGAGCTTTTTCTGCCCTTTCAGATATTCACTCTTTTAACAAAAGGCCTTCATTCTTTCCATTCTCCACAGATAAGGTGTTTAATGGCCAGGCACTGATCAACAACGCCGTGTCCAACATCATCTGCTGTTTGGTCTTTGGGAGTCGATTTGAGTACAACGACAAGCAGTACCAGACTATCCTGAAGTACTTCAACAATATAATCCTCCTACAGGGAGGTTTGTCAGTTCAGGTACGCCTTCTCTCTAAAAACACATCTCGTTTTATAGCAAAATTGTCCACATGCAATTTTATACTTCAGCCTTGAAGGTTCTTTGGATCTATCCAGTCAACTTATGTTTTTATTTATACACTTGAGGTAACATTGAAATTATTTTTAAAACTATTTTCACTACATTCATCTTTCTGTTCAGATTTTCAACTCAATGCCCGGGCTGATGAGGTGGGTGCCTGGACCACATAAACAAATATTCACGCTCTTGCAGAAGCTGATTGACTTTATAGACATTCGGATCAAGGAACACAGAGAAAACCTTGATCCGTCGTCTCCCAGAGACTACATCGACGCCTTCCTCATAGAGATGGGAGAGGTGAGTCTTCTGTTCGCTCTCAAATATCCTGCACGCATGGTAAACAGATTCTCGCAGCTGCCTCTGGTGTCTTTGGTAGAAAGAGGACAAAGATTCTGGTTTTGATCTCTTCAACTTGAGCGCTTGCACTCTGGATCTGTTCGGTGCTGGAACTGAAACTACAACCACCACGTTGAACTGGGGGCTGCTGTACATGATCTACTACCCTGAGATTCAAGGTTCGTATCATCTTTAATTACCTTTAAATTGCACTGAATCTAGAACGACTTTCTCCATCTCTGTGCAAAAACTCATATTTTACCTCGTTTTCTGTGTGTTCAGAGCGAGTCCAGGCTGAGATAGACGCCGTGGTCGGTCCATCCAGGCAACCGGCGGTGACCGACAGAGAGAACATGCCCTACACTGACGCCGTCATCCACGAAATACAGAGGATGGGAGACATCGTCCCACTGAATCTAGCACGACTTGCAAACAAAGACACCACTTTGGATAAATACTTTATCCCAAAGGTACAGTTAAAAAAAGTTACAGATAAAAGGTTACTGACATCTATTCACCTGGAAAGGGTTAAAAAGCCGCTTTTAAGATTTGCGGATTTGAATGAACAGCAATGAGAATCATATCTACACATAAAGCAGAAGTGATCCTATCCAGGAGTGGCTGCTCTACAGAGCTGGGTAGTAACTAGTTACTTTTACTCAATTACATTTACTTTTTTTTTTTTAAAGTACTTTTAGGAGTATTTTAACTAGACTGTACTTTTTACTTGAGTAATTTTATTATGAAGTATCACTAATTTTAATTGAGTAAAATTTCTGGATTCTCTACCCACTGTGAGTAACTTCACTGAATGAAGAACAAACAGGTTTTAACCAAAAAACAAACCAAAGAAAGTTTCATTTGTTTTTTATTAAAAGAAACTGATATGGAAAAAATATATTGCCTAGTTTTACTTTTTGTTACTTAAATGAATTATTGTTATTTTCATCCTTAAAATATCAAAATTTCCACTTAACTATATTTTGGTCCATCTGATGATGTAATTTTTAAATATTAAAATTATCTAACATCCGTTCATCCATCTGTCTGTCCATCCATTCATTCCCACTTGCTTTATCAGCTAAAATTAATTAAATTAAATGAGTTTATTTGTTTCTTCTTTTCATTAAAACTTATTTCATTCAGTCCAGGGAAAGAGCAGCTATATCTAATTATCTTTGGCATATCATTGAAAATTAACATTTCATCTTATAAAACGAAAAACCTTAAAGTAGAGTAGGGATCAAACTTGTCTCTGTTTGTCTGCTGGCTTTGAACTCACAACTAATGTTATTGATCCTTTTTACTGATATTTTCTAATTCTCAGGGAACCATGATTCTTCCGACGCTTCACTCTGTCCTCCATGATGAGTCCATGTGGGAGACGCCTCACTCCTTCAACCCTCAGCACTTCCTGGACCAGGACGGTAAATTTAGGAAGAGAGAAGCCTTCATGCCTTTTTCTGCAGGTCAGTCGTTTGTTTTGGTCCTTCACAGTCGAGCTCTCTTCTATGTCTTCAAAACATACAAACTGACAGAGCAAAAAATAATTACTGGTTTTTGTAATCGGTTTAATTTCATAGGTGCACAATTGAGAAACTTTGTGGTCAATTTTTGTTCTGTCTATTTGCTCTGTACGCAGTCCAGCCAGCTTGTGCTGACCCTGTGTGCACTTTTATGAGTTTTTTTTTTTTTTTTTTTTTTTTTAATGTTTTGTTTTGGAAATTGATGGTTTGATGGGACAACACCCCCACTACCACACTGTCCGACTGTGACATTTTCTGCATAGTCTTATCATATGAAGTTGGTTCTGGGTAGATTCCCTCATTCACTAATTCAAAACTCTCTCTCTCTCTCTCTGCTGAAACGGTCTAAATGAACAATTTGCATCTCAGTTTCCTTTTAAAGCTTCTCACAGTTTTTGTCCTTCCTGTGACTTTTTTTTAACTCCTCACTGATACTGAAGAAAGTTAACTTTCCTCCTTCAGTAACAACTTCCAGACTGAAGAGTGTTACAGAGCAGAGTTTACGTGTTGTGAGTTCACTGAGCAGAAATAGCTAGTCAGGTTTCCCATCAGTCACCACACTGAGCTGATCCAGCTAAAATTGATCCGAAACAGGAAACCATCTGATTTTTTTTTTAAGCCTCTCCAGGTTAGATGTTAGCTGAGGCCTTTCTGTGTTGAGGTGACACGTCCTGCTTCTGCATGTATCACATGTTTCTGGGTTCTACAATTTCTTTCCACAGGCTAAACTGTGAATCTAAACAGCCCTTATGTTTGAGAGTGAGCCGGTGTACAGGTAATTGTTTTGTTCATATCTGTGTGAAGACCTGCTAAAGATGGGCACCACCTTCTGAGCAGCTGGAAAAAGCCTCCTGGAAATGGTTCAGTTGGAGGGGAGTATTATGTCGTGAACTCAGTAAGAACCAGAGAATCCTAAGTAGTTACGTGAAGCAAGTAGAAAGCTCTGAAAAATAGCAAGTGCGTGCAGGACCTCTATTTACATTGTGCCAAAGTAAACAGAAGGAATGAAGCTCAGCAAGGAAAGATTAAACACCAGATTGTGTTTTGAAAGCGAACATCTGGAAGCACTTTAGATTTCATAAGTTCATTGGGACACGAAAACTAAACTAAATGAGTCATGTCAGGCTGGTTAAGCATGATCGGCATTAATTAGTTACTTTGGTAGCAAAACAAATATAAGCTGTAGATACAATGATCCATTATCTGCAGACTCAGCAAAAAGTCTAACATTAAGTAAACGATTACCAAGCCCATGTTGCTCCTTCAGTTACGGATAACAAGCAAAAATGGAGTAATGTTCATAGCGTCTTGAGTTTGAGTTTCGCTCACCTCTGATCCTACAAGCACTCGTATTTTAGCTGCAAAATCCCAAATGTAGCAGTAGGGGGCGCAATCCATAACCTTCCAGCATGCAACTTCACCTGATGACCTCTCACCCTAATTTGCTATGTTCTACTTTTTCTACAGTGTGACGATAAACCTCATCTCCTGCATTTTTGGTTTTTAGGTAAACGTGTGTGTCTCGGGGAGCAGCTGGCCAGGATGGAGTTGTTCCTCTTCTTCACCTCCCTCCTCCAGAGGTTTAAGTTCTCCGCTCCACCTGGAGAGCAGCCCAGCTTGGAGTTCAAACCGGGAGCAACTCGCACTCCCAAGCCTTACCGCCTCTGCGCCGCGCCCCGCTGAGCTGAACACAGCCTCTCTTTTCTTGTATTACATTGTGCAAAGAAACAACAGCCGTCAATCCTCTGAACATTAAAATTAAGCAGTCCAGTGTTTCTTTATTACCAAAAAACAGTATTATATCTCTTTATGTACAATCAGTTTAACAATTAAAATTTGTCTTGAAAATTTGTTTATAGAAAAACATCAAATTTTCATGACTTTACAAATAAATGGTGTTGCAGTGTCTCGTATTCACCTAAATATTTTTTGATTCATCACCTCCACCAAGCCTCAAAAATGTCATCTCATTCATTTTTATGCTGGGGCAATAAATGCAACAAGTTCCTTTAACTCACAAATCTAATGAGGTGACTATTGCTTCTAAAGTTTTAGTAGAAATAAAAGAAATGTTGCATTTGTGTTATTTCTTAAAAAGGACAATGCATTTAAATGAACTTGGTTTGCACTCTACAAGTACCTGAGCATTTTGCCCTGTAGCCAGAAACCTTTCGTGAGTCATGCTTTGAGGATTTCTTTTGTAACCTGGACTTCTAAATCCAGCATCGCTCTGATTTTAATGCGAAATCTTTGGCCCATATCCCAGCATTATACATCAATCCATACTCTCATTTTAAAATGTATAAATTACATTTCATGTTTGCTCATATTTGGTCTGTGCAGAAAGATACGTTTCTCTCCGTTGTGGATTGTAAAAATAAACGGAAACTAAGGATACCTCCTCCCATTTCCTCTGTTTTCTAAGAAGGGGCACAGCCGGGGGGCTAGAGAACAGGGCGAGTGGGACGGGTCGCTCAGGGCCTTTGAGTCCAAACAACAAGCAGCCGATTTAAAAGCAGCCACAGAAAACTCAGCAGCAGCTGACCGGTGCATCTAATTGATCGAAATAGCTTGAAATTTACCTGAAAGATGCTTTGTTAAAAAGCTTAACCTTTAACAGAGATGTAGGTGGTGGCAGGCAAACTGGGTGAGAAGCGACTGTGAGGAAGTTACATAACAGTTTCCCCTCCCAGGACTCTCACAACAACAGGAGAAACATGCGGGAGCTGGCCCTGCTCCAGCTGGTTGCAGAGGGGGAAACTATGCAGCATGCATCCATGTTGTATGAAGATACAGCAGAGCCTGGACAATTTAAACAAAGCACTTTTTGACTACGATTTCTCTGCGGCTGTGTGGAGAATGTGTGCTGCTTGAGGCCATCAGTATGAAGGTGAAACAGACTGAAGACGAGTCGTACGGGAGAATATTTAGCAACATAAAAAGAGAACGTCATTTTTTTCTCTAAAATTGTTGACTTCAGTCTTTCATACCACATGTATTAATCAAGTCAGAGGTAGAAAATGAGTCTTTCTCCATGTTTTTTTTTTTTTTTTAAATCTGAACACAAACATAGTTAATATAAAATGTAGAGGATCAAGAGCACAGAACTTCAGATTACAGAACGAAGCAGAAACATAGAGGGTTGTTAATGTTTTTATTACAGCTTTTATGTTCACCACCTTTGTCCTATTTGCAGAGCATGACGTGTTTACTCGACAGTTACTCACAGTGCATAATAATTTTATTACCGGTAAACGGAATGGTATATATAAAAAGATTCAGAGATTCTTGAGTGTCATTCATAGCTGATCTCACAGAGCTGCACCTGTGTTAGCAGAGCACAATGGACGCTTTATACGGTCTCCTTGGCTTTGAGTGGCTGGACACCAGGAGCGTCTTGATATTTTTCTTTGTGTTTCTGCTGCTGAGCAATATCTTAAAGAGCAGAAAACCAAAAAACTTTCCTCCAGGACCACGGCCTCTGCCGTTTATTGGAGATCTTTATCGCATCAACCCTGGCAGACTTCACCTGCAGTTTTCAGAGGTACAGTTAGAGTTCCCACATGGGCAGAAATTTGATGCTCTTCCTCTTTTCTCCTTTGTTTCTTTTTTTTTTAAACTTTCCTTATTTAGACCTTCATGAACTCAACCATGGTGATATATTAAGTGTTCAAATGTATCTTTGATCACATTAATTTATTGTACCATCAAACAATTTTTATAATCAAGAAATTAAGTAGTGTGGCTGCTTCCTGTGCTGCAAAATGAGGTGGAGAGCACAGCAGGATAGATGGATGTCTGGGTTTCCCTGCTGGTCCTTTTACCCTCGATGACCTGGCCTTGCATGAATGGAAGACAATGGATGAATAAGTTCAAATAGTCCTGAATTTTGGACAAACAGTAAAACTTGTTCCTCAGGCAGTAACTGTGTCTCAATGTCACTTTGTTGAAAACAGAAATCTGTTGTCTGTGTTCAGTTTGCAGAAAAATATGGCAGCATTTTCAGTCTCGATATTTTTGGAGGAAGGACGGTGATCGTTAACGGGTACAAACATGTGAAAGAGGCCCTTGTTGAAAAAGGAGAGAACTTCGTGGATCGCCCCACCATTCCACTGTTTTCTGAGTTTTTCAAGAACAAAGGTGCTGGTGTCTCATTACATCCCTGTTGATTTCTTTCTAAGTCACTCTTTCATGTTAAGCAATATCATTTGTATCTGGCTCCACGAAACTCAATGTTGACACAGTTTGCTATTTCTGAAAGGCCTTGTGATGTCTAATGGTAATTCATGGAAAGTACAGAGGAGGTTTGCTCTTCATACTTTGAGGAACTTTGGTCTGGGAAAGAAGTCCATGGAGCGATACACCCAGCAGGAGTGCCGATATCTCACTGAGGCATTTGCTGATCAGCAAGGTACAAAACAACCAAACAATCAAATAAAAAAAATTTAATTTGTCATTGCTGCAGTTTTGCATAATTTTTCATCTTCTTTTTATTCTGTTTTTTTTATGTATATTACTCCTTGGCTTTATTTAGCTTGCAGTCTGTTATTATTTCAAAGGCAAGGCGTTTAATACCCAGACACTGATCAACAACGCCGTGTCCAACATCATCTGCTGTTTGGTCTTCGGGAGTCGATTTGAGTACAGTGACAAGCAGTACCAGACTATCCTTCTTGACTTTAATGAGATTATGCGCTTACAAGGAAGTTTTCTCGTACAGGTCAGCCTTCTATCCAAAAAGTGTTTTTTACAAGCATTGAAGATGAAAGTCTTTTATCTGAGCTGCAGCCTAAGAGCGACAGAGGATTGGAAAAGTGTAACTTTGTCTGCGACTGCACCGTCATTCTCAGTGCTGTGGAAAAACACAATGCACCTTTCAACAAAAAACATACAGTTTATTTAAAATGAGTACAAGTGTCATCAAAACACATTTAAAAATGCTATTGCTATTAATTGCTATTAATGTATACCCATATTATATTAGCATTAAAACTATTTCTTACATTAAAAATTATGCATCTTCTTTGCTTTTCAGATTTACAACACAATCCCCTCAGTAATGAAGTGGCTGCCAGGACCTCATCGACAAATCTTCAGTCTCATAGAGAAGGTCATTAAGTTTATAGAAATTCGGATCAAGGAACACAGAGAGAACCTTGACCCGGCGTCTCCAAGAGACTACATCGACTCCTTCCTCATAGAGATGGGAGAGGTGAGTTTTGGGTTCCTTTATTCATTACGTGAGATGTTCAATGTCTTGAGTATGTTTTATCTTCGATTAGCCAAAACTTTCTTGAATTATTTGATCAGAAGTTCCCATCGGTTCCTGAAAGCCTCTCAAATGTTATTTTATTCATTTTCCATTTGTTATCTACAGAGCGTAACAGAATCCTCTCATAGGGATGAACCACATCTACATTCTACAGAGGAAAATAACTTAACACATGCAAAAACATGCCTTTGAACATAATTTTGAGAGTTCTTTATTGCTTTTAAATGTTTCACATTTTGTCATCTTACAATCACAGACCTCCATGAACTTTATTGGCTTTTGTGAGTTTGACCAACGCATGATAGAGCACAATTGCAACATAGCAGGGAAAAGATGAATGGACTAAAATTTTTATTAAATGTCCTTTTGTTTTTCACAGAGGAAGTTGTGCTTGAATTTATATTCCATTATTTGAGTCAATAGCTTGTGGAAACACTTGTTCCCCAACTACAACTTGAAGTCTTGTGAAATTTCTTTACCAGCTTCACACATGTAAGAAAAATTTGGCCTGAGTTTTCTTTACAAAACAGCCTAAATTCAGTCAGATTTGATAAAGAGTGTCTGACAACATCAGTTTTCACGTCTTACTAGAGGGCCATATTCCTCATTTGGTGGCACACATTCTTCTGTACAGAGACATTAAAGTCTGCAAAAGTATAAAACAACATTGGAAACTCTGGTTAAGTAAGACATTGGAGGTGGTTTAAAATGCTGGAGCAGCAATATAAATATAGTAAACATTTAAACGCCTGTCTCTGGTGTCTTTGGTAGAAAGAGGACAAAGATTCTGGTTTTGATCTTTTCAACTTGAGCGCTTGCACTCTGGATCTGTTCGGTGCTGGAAGTGAAACTACAACCACCACGTTGCACTGGGGGCTGCTGTACATGATCTACTACCCTGAGATTCAAGGTTCGTATAAGATAAATATCTTAAACAAATCTGTTGCTGTTGCATGCATCTCCTCAAACCTTTGTGTTATGTGTTTATTGGGAGAAATCATGTACAAGATAGAAAAACTAGTTTTCATTGTGTTCAGAGCGAGTCCAGGCTGAGATAGACGCTGTGATTGGTTCATCCAGACAACCCGCCATGTCCGACAGAGAGAGCATGCCCTACACTGACGCCGTCATCCACGAGATACAGAGGATGGGAAACATCCTTCCACTGAATGTGGCCCGCATGACGACCAAAGACACCACCCTGGATAAATACTCGATTCCAAAGGTAACCCACATTATTTCATTTAGAGTGTATATTAGGTATTAAATATCAGACGTAAAAAAAAAAACATTGTTACCAAACAACACCAAGGTAGTGTATGAGGGCGACTGTGGCCCTGTGGAGTGAGTAGCCTAATTATTGCAATCCAAGAGTTGTGAGTCAAGGTCCAACTTCCTCCTGCCAAATGTTAATGTGAAGGTGCTAAACCCCAACTTTCCTACAATTTGCCTGTCAATCTATGAATCTGTGTGTTTGTGAAATCCATGAGGTAAACATGGTCCACTGAGGCTCGTTAAATGGCCGCCATGACTAGAAAAGTGTTATTTAAATTTAGTCAATTTGCCTCTTACACTACAGCGGTAACTAAGAAATATGGCAAGTGACTGTGATCTAAATATGCTTACAAGTTATACTCTGTAGGAAGCTAGTTAGAACCCTGTAAATGACAGTAGAGCACTGAGAAGAACATTTTTTATGTTTTTCTTTTTCAAGGGAACCTTGATTATAGCAACTCTTCACTCTGTCCTCCATGATGAGTCCATATGGGAGACTCCTCACTCCTTCAACCCTCAGCACTTCCTGGACCAGGACGGTAAATTTAGGAAGAGAGAAGCCTTCATGCCTTTTTCTGCAGGTAAATTTTTCTCTGTCTAAGGACCCAGCCAGCATGGATAGGTGGGCCCCACTTGGGTTTGATGTGGGCTACATGGGTTATGAGTGGGCATGGGTTTTATCTGGGCTAACTGTATGGGACCGATATGGTAACCTAAAATGGGGCCCACTTGGGCTGGCCCATTTGGGCTAAACATATGGGCCCCATTCAGCATTAATGTGGGCTAACTGTGAATGGGGCAGAAGTGGGCAACACTATGTGGGGCCCATGTAGTTTCAGTATCACGGGCCCAACATGGGAAGCCCATGTGGGCTGACCACATTGAACCCACATGAGATAAGTATGGGCTGACCGTACATGGGTTG
>NW_015113896.1:269451-283307 GCF_001443285.1 Poecilia latipinna | reverse complement strand
TAATTAATGCCATTGACATGCTTTCTGTTGTTCTTTTCATTTTCTACATATTTAGTCTTTGGGTCCATTTTTATAGAGCTGATTTATTTGTCCTCTCTCATCTGTATGTTTTCAACAGTTTTACTTGTAGCCCAGGAAAGAAATCACAGTTATTCTCAAATTGATGAGAACAACTGTGAGGTGTGGTGCAGCTCCCGCCGCTGTATTACACCGGCCTTGTATGTTCTGTAAGGACTTTATCACCTGAGAACAAGACAAACTAAAACCTTCACCAAGAAAAAAAACAAAAAAAACACTTCCCACAAAACCTTAGTAATGCTCATTGTCTTCAGAATTAACATTTTTAAAAGCTTTTTGACTAAAGTGTGCATATCCAACTTTTTTTATACTCCAGAAAATCTGCAGTGATGCAATCTGTGATCAGGTCTGTTGAGATATATCTTGCAATAAATAAGTAAGTAAAGTGTTAATGATTTTCTGCTCTGGGATCATAGCAAACATAGACCCAAGATAATTGGTAGTCCATATTGAACAGAAAGGTTTCATAGAAAAAGTTGTTTCTAGTGGACACCTGTTGTTTTGGCAAGGAAACAACAAGTGTCACCAAATATATTAGTCAAAGAGACCCTAAATTCACGTCCCTTTAATCATTTAGAAACATTAATAAAGCTGTATATTGCATTGATAAAATTACACCATAAGCAGCCTCAGTGCAAGTGCACAGAAAGTCAAAACTAGGAGCCATTTTCTTCAATGAAGGACACTTTCACTCACTTTAAGAGCTAAACACAACACAACAGATACTAAATGAAAATGCATATTTTGGGTTTTCATTAGCTGTGAGTTGTAATTATTAAAAATAAGCAGAAATAAACACTTGAAATCTGTTATGCTTTGTAAAGCCATAAAAGTTACATCCAAAACATGAGGGTCTTTTGATTAAAGCCATTTATGGCTCAATAAAATCAGTAAAAAAATAAAAAATAAGTATTTGATAAGGTCTGAAAAAATTCTGAGAAAAGACTAAGTTTGAATATTGAACAGCAAGGAAAAATAAAGTTACAACAAAATGGAAAATGCGTTGTAATAATTCAAAACAATAAAAAATTAAATATGTTGTTTGGAAAGAGAGTTTGATGAAGTTATCTGTCCTAAATGGAAAACCCAAATTAATGTTATATCTTTAATTACCGTAACTCTGCAAACACGCTGGAAAATAACAATAGTAATGTGATGGAAAGTTTTAAAACTCAATAAAGTCAGTTCACTTTTGCTACCCCCATTACTTAAAATAACAGCTTTGTACTATTCTTAATATTCTGCTTCAAATGAGAAAATTGATACAACTTCTAACAGAGAGAACTGAAAAGTTAATACATGTGTTTTCAGAATGACTGTGCTTACTTTAAGTTTACCATTTATTTAGATGCCGGTAAGTTTCAGTATTTGTTTATGTGTAAAAACACTATGTTGTCTTTAAACAGTCCGCGCTGCACCGATGTAATCTCAGGTCACGGCAGGTTAAATAAATGTGAATTATTTCCATTTAAAAGACCTGCTGTGCTGTTTAGTTTCACACTGTGAACCTCCTGTGGCTCCCACTGTAAACAGATACTCTTTAACAACAGCTCAAGCATTCTTGCTCTTTTCTTCTCTCACTATTATAAATATTGGAGCGACTGCAAATGTAGCCTGCGATCATTTATAGCATAGAAGCAGTGTAATGCACAGTTTTGTTAATGTTAAGTTATTGGCAGAAGTGCACTGCTTCTCTGTCAAATGCTTCGTTTGCCTCCCATCTTTGTACTGAAAGAGTTTCCGTCAAAATAATTTTCACTCATGGTAATAAAACAAATTGTTGGAGTTGCTTACATGAAAAATGGCCTTAATAAACCTGCTGATGCCCCCCCCCACCACCACCACCCCACACACCCAGCAACTCATTACAAGTCGGCTCCTGCTCTGCGTTACCTTTGATGAATCTACACATATTGTTGTTCGTTGGATTTCTTACAGATGCATGATCTAGAAAATGTTCTTGGAATAGTATTTACAAAACAGACAGATGACAACTGAGTATTCAGGAGCAGTCAAAAACTGTATACATCCATCAGTAATGCAGACTGACATTAATGTGTTCAAGCTGGATGCTACCCACCCGGGTAAGAGCTTAATGCAAATATGTTTTTAGACTTTTTTTCAGGACTCTTGTATAAAAAAATAAATAAATAAATAAATAAGGCGGTCAATATTTAAAAACAAAAAGAAGAATCTGACAGTTGCGTGACCATTTTGAGCATGATATGTTAACTGAAACAAAAAAATCTGTATTTTCTCTTCTTTCTTATGCACTTCTTGTTACTGTGCACTATTTTATTTTATATTTGTATCATGTTCGAATAAAATTTCATTTCATTTCATTTCATTTCATCAGCCACTGGCAGCAGTAGATAATGTAGATGTTTCAATTACATGGAGCATGATGACTATCTAAACAGATCAGAAGCTGAATCACAATCAACCGGATATTACAGAACTGCAAAAAGATATACAGCAGAAAGAACTAATTGATGGAGCTTTACCAGCAGACAAGAACACAATCTTTACTGAAGAAAACACATATTGAATCAGTAGCAGGACCTGTCACTGGAAAGCAAGTGAATCCATATAATGTTAAAAGTGATGGCGGTATCAGTCGTGATTGGATAACTTGGAACCTGTTAGTGTAATGAGTTATTTTGGTGTATTGATTGTTTCACTCCAGTTTGATTATCATTGTGTTCCTTAGTTTCTTATTTTGATTACATCATATTTGCTTTAGTTCACTCCTTTCTCAGTGATGCTAGATTATTCTGTTTATTTATTCCCTGTCTTGTTATGAGTTACTCTGAGATTAATTTTCCTAGATCCCCTGTTGGGTCCTCTCTCTCGCCCCCTGTGTCATTCTCTCTCTCTCTTTCTTTCCAGCCTGTCGTTTGCTCTCTACCCTCACACCTACAATATGTTAGTAAATCAGCTCAGTCTATTGTTCCAGCTTTCACATATTTATTCACCTGCCTCTCATCCCTCCTGTTAAACCTCATTATACCTCGTTATATCTTGTTCCCCGGTCATTCTCCTTGGGTGTTTTTTTGTTCCTGATGATTTTTTTTTGGTTCTCCTCTGGCTCCCTGTGCTCCCTTGGTTTTTTGCAAGGCTTTTGTCCTTATTTTTCTATCAGGATGAATAATGGAAAGAGAAGAAACTGAATGGAAACACAGAAGATCTAAAAAAAAACCCTAAAGCTAAGGACTAATACAACATCAACTTAAATTCTTTCATATTTGAATAAACTAAGAAATAAAAGGCACAGAATCAGACTCAAGTTCTCCAAATTTTTCCTCTGCACTTCTATTTTGAGAAACTTCTGATTGCAGTAGAGACCAATGTGGACGAACAACTGCATCTCCATATCACAGGACAGTATTCCATAAATTATTGTGTCAAATTCCCACTGGCCAGTCCAAGTACGATCAACAGTTCTTGTCCTACGTGCTCATTGTTTTCATTTTACTACACATGCCAAAAAAAATATGCACGTTCTGAATACTCGGAGCATGCTACAGAGCACCGTAGACGAGTTTGCAATTCTGCAAAGTTAGAGCAGGCTCCCACTCAAGCACTCCCCCAGACTGTCTGTCCTAATTCAGTCCACACCATCTTCTCTTGGGGGCACCGGTATCTCTCTGTCAAATATGCCCCCTTTTTTTTCCTGTATTTTCTTCCCCTCCACCTGCTGTGCTTATCTGTTTGTGTTTTATTCACTCAGCCCTAGGTGCTAGCTCCTGGCACGACGCAGAGAATAAGCACCATTAGTCACTGGGGACCTCCTGAGGAGCATCTCTTGTTGTAGGTCAGCACAACACGGAGAGGGCCAACGCAGAGGGAGGTGACCCCTGACTGTTACGACAGACAAGGTGCCAGAAGAGTGTCGACTAGTGGGAGGAAGCTGAGCAGCCAATTATACAGAAGAAAACCACAGAGCAAAGCATGCCTCACTTTAAATATTGTGACAGTATCAAAGATCAGGATTGCATCACCTGCATCTGGCTTTTGGACAGCTTGAAGCTCAGAATGAGATGTTAAAAATAAAACGGTGGGTGAGATCTGAGATAATTAGACAGCCTTTGAAATCCCAAAGGTGGCCCAGCTGACATTCTCATTAGTTTCATTCAATTACAACAATGTTTTAACTGAATACTAAAATACCCATTATTTGTGTGGTTATTTATATAAGTGTTGCACTTGAGATTCATACATAACTTCAGATTTTTTTTATTCTTTTTATTTTTTTATGCAACAGATTTAAATGTGGCAATAGAAAACGCAACACTGCATTATTATCAGCTAATGTAGACGTTCACATTCAAGCTAATAGACAAATGTCTGAATAATCAAATCTTGGTGGTTCTCCAAAGTGCAAAACATAGCCAACAACAGAGCATCTGCTTAATTATCTCCACATGGCATTTTGTCTTGTTTATTTACCTCATTATTGGTAGAAAGAGGCTCCAAATTTGTCAGCACAAAACCCCTGAAACAATGGACTGTAGACAGCAAAGACAGTTTACGCCATAAAAGTGAAATTACAGGCTGTTTGCTTGTTTAGGAAAGTGAAGTTGCTTTTAACAACCGTTGATAGTTGAAGGGGGATTGCAATGGGGTCATTTGTTGTTGAGGGTTGAGCACATCAATCTGTTTTAGTTTGTGAGGTTAAAACCCAAACTGGAGTCAAATCTCCACATGAACCATGAAATAAAAGTGTATTAGTAGAATTGCTTCTTTCTTTATTTAAACTTTGGTTCTGGCATGTTGCTGTGGTTTATTTGGTACTTCAGTATCCGGTCATGTTCAGTCAAACTATACTTTTCTTATTCTGCTGTTTCCCTTGTGTTCAATTTTCATTACTTCTACTTTTATTAGATTATCTTGGCTATGTTCAGTCATTGCTTTCGTGTTCCCAGATTGCTGTGTTTCCAAGTTCTTGTTAATTTATCTTTGTTCCCACAATTGCACGCCAGTAATCACCCTCCTCTATAAGCTGTCCTATTTTATTTGTATTTTTTTATTTAATTTATTGTCAGTTCTCTACTCAATTTGGGGTTTCCTCTTTGTTTTATGTATCTGAAAGACTGCTCTTGAGTTTTTATTATATAAATACCCAGGTCTCTGAAAGCATTCCAACATTTACTGTCTGTGTACATGAGTATTAATAGTTGGTAAATATAAAATATATCTGGAAGCGAATGTAGCTTGCAAATAAGAAGGATTGGCATTCAAACAAATGAGAAAACCTTCGAATATTTGGTACCAATTGCATAAAGAATTCATTTGAATGTTGAGATTGAAGATAAATTGGATTCAGAGTGGGATAATTTATAGGAAACTCTCTAAGATTTGAATAGCTGAGTTACTCTGTGGAACGTACAACCAAATATCTTACTTTTGTGATGCAAATGGTTTATTTTTTTTTTTTATATTTACTTGCATTTTTTGTCACATTCAATCTTATGACATTATCAGACACATTTCTTGAGAGATGTGCTCTCTCCCTGTCTTGAATTTGCTCTGTGCTGAAGAGGTTTTGTTAGACAATCTTCATCACCCTTGATTAGTCTTCCTTTTGAATTTTCAGAAGTAAATTTTATAAATGGTGCCCTGGGCTGTTACTCGTTTCAGTTTTGTGATCTGCAACTCGCACAGTAGATATCTTTAATTTGTTTAGTCTAGTAAAATAATAATTTATTATGTCAAAAACTTTCAACAATCTGCCACTGAAGAAGCACTGTTGAGGCTTACCATTTCATTTTGGATAAATATAGTTTCATTTATACCATAATAACCTCCATCCTTAACATTAAAAAAATACATATGTTTTTTATAAAGTATATTATTATTTCTGACAGGCTTACATAACCATCTATATGTTAACTTTGTGAGTTTATGATGGTATTTAAAAAGTCTTATACTGTTAAAGTTGCAAGAAAACATTGTAAGAGGAATTAGATTTTGAATGGAGCTGTGAAAAGCAACCAAGATCCACCCAATATAAATGGTAGCAAGAGCCATTTGAAATAAGTCCATGTGACAAACCCCTCTAGCATTCATAGTAATGACGGGCGCAAAGGAATGAAGTCAGAAGATGTTATTGTCAGCGAAGTTATTATGCATGGTTATGCCAAAAAATGTCAATTTATATTCTAAATATAGTGACTTTGAAAAGTGTACACACCCATTTTAATGCCAAGTTTTTGTGATGAAAAACAAATAAATCGACTCAAAAATATGGCATAATTTCTCTACAATTCAAATCAATTCAGCATGAAATAAGAAGAAAAAATGCATCCATATGCTAATATACTAAGCACATTTTAAAATCATTCTTTGTATTTGGTCCTATTGAGCTTACACCAGCTATCATTTGTAAAGAATCTAATGAATCAAACACAACATTTCTGACATTCAGAACTTGCTTCAGTGTGTTGTCTGCGTGTATCCAGGTACTCAGGCTTCCTCCCACACACACAACACCTGTGATGATGGATTAATAGTTAAAGACATACATCCCAGACAGATTTCAAAGAATTAAAGGATCTCATTGTTTATAAGGGTGTCAGTCATGAGAAAGCTGCAACAATGAACAGCATTACTCACAGTATGTTTAATTTTGCCAGTCGGTTTCAGCTTCACCTTTTCAGACGCGTACTTGAGAGCAGAAGATGAAGAGAGAGTTTCTTCATCAGTATCATAGCATGTTCCCTCTGTGACATGACCTTGTGAGGTGAAAATTAAAGTTTCAGATTGGGCCAGCCAGAGTTTAGAGCTAAATCTGCTAGAAAACGTGACAACAAGAGGTGTCTTCACACATGCCTGCAAAAGGTTGGAGAAATTTTGCAAGGTGGAGTGAATTCTTATCAATATGGGTTGCTGATAAATTCCTAACTTTTAATTAAGACCGAACTCTGAAACTTAATTTAAAAATTGTGCAGCAAGTGTTAATTTTGCGGATATACAACTGGGATATTCCAAATTGATGTTTTTTTCTTGTTGCTATTTCTGGAATTTTTTTTTTTTTTTTGAATTGTTAAATTAAACAGGGTGTGTTATTTGTAAATATAACATTAATGGGGGTGGGGTTAAAAATAATTTATCATGACACTTATTACCTCGCAGAAACATTTGACATGAGTGTGTAGACATTTTAAAGGCACTATAAAATGGAAATTGTTTTCTGAACATGACTATGCCTTTAGTATATTTCTGAAGTTCCTCTGAAGTAACAACACAATTAAAACGACTTGCTGATGTTTGAATGTTTGGAAAGTCAGTTTTGTATATCAGGAGCAAAGACATAACACTACATCATTTTACAATGTTTTATACACAAAATCTAGCAAATCTAAAAAGACTTCATTGTAAATTAAACAACTGGTAAAGTCTAAAGCTAAGAAAAAAAGGTCATTTTTACCATTGTCATATTTTGCGTTTTTTTCCAACATTTACATAGTTTTCTGTCACAGAATATTCTCATTCCACCTGCTTTTTATCCACCTCTTTTTCAGCAAACCACAATCCCCTGATGCATATCATCTGACTTCATTACCTCCATGCCAATCTATTGTTGTGACACTGTGTCTCTGCTACTCATTCAGCTGAAACGTCAAAACCATTTGCTCTGTTGCCCATTTCGTACGTAAGCTGAGCTCTTGGGGGAAGTGGTCGTTCCCATCTCCCCCTCGTCCCCCAGTTTTCGCAATTCCATTCACAAATAACATGCATGTCAAACAAAGAGATTTGGAAGCAATGCTATGTGAGGATGAAAACTTTAAAAACAATGCCTTATGTGTTTTCCTCTTGGAGACTAAAAATACACTGCGTCACTCCACTGCACAAGTGAAGTGTGGCAAACAAGCTGCTGTTTGCTGTCTCAAAGGGTTGTAATACCAAAGACCCATGACTGACTCATAACCTAATAAACTTGACTGGTAGGTGTGTTTATTCAGTCAAACTATCTTGTGCAGGCAGATTGTGCTGTCAGAGTGTTTCTCTGCCGGAGCGGTGATGTGTTGTCCATAATGAGGAGGATTTAGAAGTTTGCTCTGTGCAATAAGACGGGGTATGGGTGAACGGACACAACTGAAGAGTCGTTATGACTCACCCGGAGGTGCTGAAGAAAGGAAAAGAATTACAGGTCCTGGAGTGAGGTTAAAACTCTTAAAACGGTAGGGCATTATGAAGAAAGCATGTCTGACTAAGAACTGGGGATGAAAATAAGCGTAATAAGTAAGGTACAATTAAAATCTGCGAGAGCTTGACAATTGACTTGCACCATAAAACACAAATTATTATACTTAATATTGTGGTTATATATTTTTTCTACAAATGTACCGTAGCATTGTCCATTAGCTTATTACTCTTAGTAAAGTGCTTTTGATTAATTATGGGGGCTGTTCTCTGAGAATTTCAAATTGCACCCTATTTTATAGCATGTGGTTCTAGTTGCTCTTTTAGTGAGCCGACTCTTATTCAATATGAGAGATTATACCTCATGACCAAATTAAAATGGTCATGCATAACCTCCTGTCGGACGATATTATTAGCTGAAGACACGATACCACTTCTTTTGACAACTGACTATTAGTAGATTATAGAAAATTGCTTTAAGGGTGCCTTCAGGAGGGGGCGTGCTTCGTTCAGAGCCACACACCTCGAAATTATACCCATCTTGGTGGTGCTGGTTGCTACCAGGAGGAGATTTTTTCAGGATAGACAGTGTCTATCTGCAAAAGAAAAGCCTGAGCTCTTGTAGTGACAGAGTAGGAAAACAAGATACTAGGGTTCCACCATGCGCAGACAACAACCACTTCATATTCTCTGTCACGTGACTATGAAAAAGCATTTATTCTGTCATTCAATTTCAAATTATTTGGATTAGTAAACAGATTAGTAAATTGACTGAATGCATAAAACATAATTCTCCTGTTACCAATAGTTCAAAACTATAAAAATTATAGCCATAACGCCAATCAACCTAACAACACATTCACAAAGTGATACGCTTATCGGAAAGCAACCTGGGGTTACGTGTCTTACCCAGAGGTCCATGGTCATGTGATTGAGGGAAGCTGGATTCAAATTTAGAAATTTAGAAATTTTAAAGAAAAACGGAATGATTGGTATTTTTGTTTTGTTGAATATTTTTTATTTTATTTTCCAGCCATGTTTCAACTACGTATATCTTTTTTCATGAAACAATTCTAATACATTGTTTCATCATTTAGATTTTCTATCACAACCTGATACCAGGGGATTCCAGCAATCTGAGACAGCATTAAGCAAAAGGAAGTATGTCAAGAACTAGTGAGAATGGGCCTTTAAGTTTTTTTCTTCTTCCATGCCTGTGATTTATTGAATTACAGCTGTCATGTGGTATTAATAGTGCAATATATCTAATTTAGAAAAGAACAAACATGAAATAATTTACTCATCCATCTGTTATTGAGATATTGTACATGTATTTCAGAAGTAGGAAAACAATACAATAAATTGCAAATTTAGTAAATCCTGCACAAGCTAAGTATCAAAGATAGATTACCCAACGTGATATAACATATCCGATGTCGGTCCTTAGGACATTCATTACAATATGCATGCAGCTTTTCTCTGCTCGAATTATCAAGGAAAAACCTTTTAGCAAAGTCTCAAATGTAATTTGAACATGAACAGCTCTTCCCTCAAGCCAAAAAGAGAGAAAAAAAATGTACATAATCATGCAAATGTAGGTTTGGAATGGGCTGCGTTTATAATAATGATTAACCTTTTGGATTTTTTATGTGAAGAATCACAAAATTATGTCAAGTGTTTATCAGAAAATTCACCTAGTTCTGCATTTATTTTTTATATTGTTCTCCGTAGCAATGCCAAACTAAAAGGATAGAGGCAAGAATCCTGCCTCGCTTTTAATTTTCACCACAATTTTCCACAAAACATGTAAACTTGTTGTCCCTCCTGCTTTGTAATTAAATGGGACTTGAAATTCTGTTTTTCACACATCGTTTCACAAAACCGTGGTTGAATCGGTACCAAGCTGGCTGCACCCAGCCAAAAGTAGATGTCGTTGAAAAGGTTAGTGAATCTCTGCTGTTTGTTCATGTTGGCAGGATGTGCTGCAGTCTCTGTTTGCGTTAATACAATTCCCCGTTGTGCTACTGCATGAAGAAATCACTACCTTCAGCACTTTCGGCTCAATTAAAGCAGGCTTGTAAGCTGGCATGTAGCGGCCTACTTGGTCAGTCTGAGTTCGAGCTCATCATTTGTGATGAAGGAATCAGCCCCCTGAGTACGACCCTCAGACGGTGAGCTCCTGCTGAAAACTTCTTACAGTGTCTTTGGAAACAATAATCTAGCGATTTTTCTTCTTTGCGGTCCAGAGTAATTGATTAAGCTAACCCACTAGTTCCTCAGTAAAAAAATAAATAAATAAAAAAGAGAAAAATCCAGGAAAATTCAATTTGAAGTAAGTATTTGACAAAGAAGTTCCCACGACTGACATCTGTTGCGCTGAGTCCCAGATGTTTTATAGCTGCTATAAAGAGTTTTAGCTCCAAAATTCAATCAACAGGCCCGCTCTTAAAGATGCCCACACATTTGAGGTTATATAACTTTTTTTTTTTTTTTTCCCACCAACTATTTCATGAGAAACATTAATATGACTTATACGCACACTGTCAAGTTTTAAAAATGGATTCTCTGTGAGTGGGAGCGTTTGCCTGTGTGACCCTCCCTTAGGAAGAAAAAAAAAATCAAACAGCACCAAAATATGTTTATAACTCTTAAAGTAAAGTAGAAGTACATGACAGATAACTAACACCACTCTATGTGTTGCACAGGCAAAAGTTCCTGTGACATTTAGAGATAACATAACTTTTTAGATTGTTTCTTTTAATGCCAAAACAGAGCCCCAAAATGTAAGATGTATTATTTACTGTCACTGCCAAGTTCTTAGATTTGAAAAACTTAATATTTTTAAAATGTCCACTTTAAATATTACAACAAATAAAGACCACATCCCCTAATGTATAACATAATATATATATTTTTTAATTCCTTACTTATTTGTTTATTACTTATTTCTATGTTCTATATAATTTAGCAATATGAAATAAAAAATAAAAAATAAAAAATGTCTGGTTCTTCGAGGATGTCCACTTGAAAAAAATCAATTTTCCAAGGTTCACGCTTTAAGACTAAATATCCTTACCAATGAATCACTGTTTGAAGGAATGATTCCAGTTCCACAGTAATTTTTCACACTATCACATAATGTTCCTGAGCCTCTAGCAGCTTGTAAAATTTAGAAAGGTTAAATGGCTGTGTCTAAGAAGTGGATAAGTGTGAATAAACACCTTCGGTGCAAACCGGGGCAAAGCACAGAAACCATCAACATAGCTAAAGCTACAGAATAAAAAAATTGAAACATCAGTTTCTAAATGTGACTCGATTTGATAGGATGAATGAGGAACTTTACAAATTTGAGAAACAAAACCAGTTTTCGACTAAAGCTCAGTAAACATCCCAATACCTGACTGTGAAACCACAAAGGAGAGAGAATCCTCATTCAGAACTCATTCATGGCTAAACGCTAATTTCAAATCTTTGATTCATCTCACATTTTTGTTGCACATCTTTGATGTCTAATAAACATTGCTTTCTATTTTATTACCAAAGCCAGTCCTGTAGTCACTAATACTTATATCTATTTGTCTCTTTTCAGATGCACTTCTTAAATATCTAACACCTGCATCACTTCTACCTCAGACTCCAGAGATGTAACAACCAGTCCCATCCTCTCTACCTTGGATTAATACTGAATTGTGCCACCTGTTCAGTAAGACTGTTTTTATTTCCAGCTATTTTCTTTCATCTAACACAGAGCAGAATTTATCCATGTGCTGTAGAGCAGTGAATTATACATGATGTGTAATATACTGAGGTTGCTCTAAGATACTTTAGTTGGGAGTGCAGGGGTCAGCAGGGGGCACCTCACATAATTTTGCCAAGAGCGCCCAAGTGTCTGGGGCTGGCTCCCGTTATTACAAATCTAGATGCTGACCCGAAGTAACCCTCCAAGTTACACAAGAGCGAAACCCTTTAACAGAGTCTTTGGGCTTTATTAGGTCTCTGTGAAGTTGTGTTTTATAGTTTGATTTTCTCTGCTTTAGTTCCCACTTATCTTCTGTTCTACTATGAAGCTGCACTTCCTTCCACACAAACATTGCTCCCTTGCTATTTTCAATTTTCAGTCTATACCCAATAAACGCTGCTTTAAAGTGACTTTAGCAGACGAATTATCATGCACCTGTTAAAGCGTTTGTCAAATGTGAACCATAAATTGTTTTTAAACACTTCTTATGCAGAAGCTTATTGTAGTGTTCTGGATGTAATTATTAAGTAGCATGGCACAGTGTGGAAAATGAAAACCTGGTACCTTTAAAATCAAGGATAGTATGACATTTTTTTCTTGTGTTTATATTTAATTTGTGATCAGTTTTAATAAAATATGTAAGGTATTTTATGAAAACTACTTGAGATGAAAATAAATGTCCTCATGCTTTAGTATGCACAATGCATAGCATCATTAACCTCAGAAAAATGCCACTTAAAAAGGGTTGGAGATCATACTGTTTATTCTTACTCTTTCTCAGTGGTACATAATTTTCTCAACATGTGTGAGATGCCTTTCATTTAACATCTGTCATCTTTTGCCTGGATTCAAATTTTAATCTCCGCAGTGCAACTTCATTATAGATACGATCTGAATTCCATCTGAGCTCTGCTGCTATTTTTGTCCATGTTTTGAGTTGTCTCTTACTATTATCTTACTTTATGTTTTTCCTCAAAAACATGGTCACATTCACACAAAAGCTTGAAGAAACACTTCCATCTCAACTTCTTGTGTTGTACGCCGAGGACCCAGTAATTACGCCCATACATCAGTTTGCTCAGTTAACTAAATTATGTTTTGTAAATGTTTGCATTTTATTCCATTAGCAATCTGCACCTCCCTTTCCTCCACACCCTCTTTAACAAGCAAACATACACAGCCCAACAATGAACGACTCAAGATAATATTCCTCTGCAGACTTTTTTCACTCTGAACCCCCCCTCCCCACTTTTTCAGAAAAGTGGTATGTTTTCAAATGCAACCACAGCTACAATATGTAATTTGGTCATTTGTGTTAACCATTATTTTAAAAACACAAGTATAAATCAAATCATGCAATGGAGACATGCTTTGCACTGAAAATCTACACAGGGGGGCTGGGAAATGAACATAGCATTAAAACAAACTAAACATAGTAAAAATAGAGCAACTAAAAATAACTGCAGACACGAAATAATCACTAATAATGACTGAACTAAAGAAAAACAGGAGCAAGACTCAGGTAACCAAAATAAGACACCAACACAATATAATAATGAAACGAGAATCAAATCAAACAGCAAAACTACCTGAGATCTTAACAGATGCAGTTTTTATGCGTTTTTAATAGCAGAAACACCTGGTTTGCTGGCAGGCTGGTCAGGAACATGCTACCCATGCAGAAGAGAGCTGGCTTCCTACTGAAATAACCTTTAACTTCCTGAGAAACGCCGTTTCCTTGGCAGCAGCACATCTCTCTATAAGTCTAATATATAATTCTACCTCAATGCTACATTTACACATACAAGTAAGCAAGGGCGTAGGAAGGAGTCTGTCATTGGGGGGGACGCATATCGGAAACCTGACAGATCAGTAAATATCTAAAGCAGAAATG
>NW_015113896.1:260654-264609 GCF_001443285.1 Poecilia latipinna | reverse complement strand
CAAGTAAGTCATTCAAATGGCTCCTATGCATCCCCAAGACAGTGCCTCTGAGCCATATCCATTGCTTTGATATTCTGTCTCATTTTAACCTCACTGAACCTAAAGTCCATCTGTCCGACTTATGTAAAGTCAGAACAACTTAAGTTGTATGATATGCATAGACTTACGTACTGTGCTGTGAAATAAAAATTTGGGGTTAAATAAAAATGCTGTTCGCAGAGGTCAAGTCTGCAGATCCGCCAAATTAATTCTGAGCAAGGCAAATATATGAATCTCAAATGCCTGAAGTGTTTATTCAAAAATATTTTTAAAGAACTCACAAAATATTTTAAAATCTGTTTTTGATTATTATATGCATGGTCAAGCAGTGGTTAGCACTGCTGGCTTACAGCAACAAGGTCCCAGATTTGCATCTTTGAAAAGTTCAGGTCTACTCTGGACTCTTTATGCAACAAGTTTACATCCTGCTCTTATTAAAAGTGCTTTAGTCCCAAGAACAATGTTTGAATGTTCAATGATCCCGAAGCGTTAGCTTGCATGCAGACAGTGTGACTTGCTTTATGCTTCATTCTTCCTCCTCCAAACACACTGCCATGTTTTAATATGTCAGTTTGGAAACTGAAACCAGAGTTTATGTTGCCACCAAGTCCTGCTGGAAGTTGTTTGCAGTGAGTTGACAAGGGAAACTTTAGTTAGAGTCAACCTTGACTGCGTACAACTTTATCTAAGACTTCAGTGTGGGCCAGCAAGAATCTGAAAAACACTAAAAGTAAAGATGAATCTCATCATGTCTGTGTCACCCTTCTATGTCTTTTTTTCCGATGGTAACATAGCAACAACTGGGCAGTAACATATTAACTCGTGCATGCCCCGCAGGAGTACAACTGGCATTTTTAAACCCATCACTTTGTCACACTAATCAAATAAATAGAAAAAAGGTAGAAAAAATTAGACGCATAGCAGCTCAAGTCCCCGCAGCAGCTGAAACAGAGTTTGTACATATTTTTTTTTAAGATTCAACACTTACAAAAGTTCACAATGAATGATTGCAATATGTTTCTACCAGTCTGTAGAAATGGAGCCTGCAAAAAAAGAAAAAATCATGGATGGATGGACATTTAATTAACTCTGGAAATAAAAAAATAAATATACATTCTGTTTCCTTGTCCATATATTTTCACATCTGAAAAATATCTAAAATAATATCCATAGTTTTCCAGGCTTTGTATGTTCTGACTGAACTAAGCTGGCCTAAACCTCCATAGTCATATTATGCAGGATGAGGAACATTTCTTATATATTTTCTTTGGCTTGCCATGCTGATTTGAGGAATGTAAAGCTGAGAAAGGATTAATGTCAGACGAACGACACAGGCAAGCTGCCGTGAAGGATCAAGTGTTGGAGACACATATGCATGCATGCAGTACAACCTGAGAAACGCTTTACTGTTGTGACTGACATTCATATTACCGAGTTAAAAAGAGCCTGTCAAACTACCCTTTAATAAGCCCGATGTTAGGCCACGACGCTGAATCTCTGTTTCCTCTGATAATATTTACCTTATGACAGCATCAAGAGACAGAGCAAGTTGTCTAATAAGGCAGTAATTAAATAAAAGAAATCAATGAGAAATAAAGTTTAATTCTGGACAGAAATGAACTAAAAAAATATGTCTTTTTTTGACTTACACGAATCCATGCAGCTTTAATAAAATCGACCTATTCTTTTATGATAACCACACTTACCACATACTTGCCAAGTTTAACGCAAAGGCAAAAATGTCTTTGAGTAGTTGAATTATGTTTCTTGCGCAAGCTGGTTGTGATAACCTGCAACTGACCAATACACCCATAGATGTCAAATAGCCTTTATTTCTGTGGACGTCAACACAAAACCAGAGGTCCAGACATGTAAAGCTGACATGCAACAGATCCTTAATCATGTCAGCTCTTCGGTAATTAACGACAGGTAAAGTGCGGATGGCTTTATGACTTCATTACCGGCACTTAGACTTGAGGACAGTGTTAACTGTGCCCCCACAACACAATGACGGACTGCACAGCTGAGTGGCTTTGACAGAGAAGTCCATATGGACGTGCCTCCTGTTGCCCCTCTGAGTGACTGTCTCTCCAGAGGGACCTGACTGGGTGGCACTGTCACTGCTCTTCTTATCTCCACCTGCGCGGCTTTAAATCCACTCACTGACCTCTCCTGCTCGCCTCAGAAAGACATAAATATATCTTAAACGTCACTCATGCATAAAGGCGAGGGGAGATAAAAGATAAGGGCCGACCCACGCACACGCACACACCCAGGGTTGTAAGATACAAGGATGAGATGAGCTCCACGGAAGACAGCAGTTATCAGGAGAAATGAGTATGATGATGTATGTGTGGATGTGCTGGTAACCGCTGGACTCATCAGAGCCTCAGGACCTGCCAGAACATCACTCAGACTGTGTCCCATCTGTCTGACAAAAGAAGGACTTGCTCTTGGAGGAGCTTTGCTGTCATCCTGCTCTCTGGTTTGCACCCATTAACAAGGACCCAGGACACCCTCTTTGTCCATCACATCAGGAGCACTTATAAATATGGCTCAGATAAGAGAAGGCACAGCCTCGAGGTCAAAATCACAGTGGAAAAAAAACAAAACAAAAAAAAAAAAACATCATTGTTTTCAGCTCACTCCATGACAGAGGATATTTACTGACAATGACAAGACTACAAAAGACAACAGCTGACAATACCATGCCAACTTCATGTCTCTTCAAAAAGGGACATTGGAAGTATTTGCTTTAAAGACAACAAGCAACCAGGCCTGGGTGGCAGCAGGAACAGAAAAAAGTCTTCAGTGGCAAGAGGTGAGACATTTATTGTGTAAATGCTATCAAATATGTTTTGTTTGGTCCAAAACCTTTAACGCAAAGTTAGATGTTTTAAAGATTTCATTCCACTAAGTTGGCTTCACTGAGATCTACATAAAGCTGTTATTTTGGGCCAAAACATGCAGATAGTTCAAGTTGAAACTTAAAAAGTCCCTCAGGCTCTTAATGGATGCTCCAATCAAGAGTGTTGAATAACATATCTGACATGTTGAAAGACATCAGTTAAGAAATGGAAACTGAAAATACAATTCTACTAACCAAGGATTATAATAAAAATGGTGTCCAACCTGGTACTAACACAGTGCACCTAACGAGGAGGCCCACTTTCTATTAATACAATATTGTGGAGGTTCCTCCACCTTTTCCTCAGTGTTAGTATTTATTTAAATGTTTTCATATAATATATTTGGATTTTCACTTTTTCTTTGGTGGTTATTGCATTAGGTTGTTTACTAATTTGGGTGCACACATTTAGTAAACGCCTTATGTTTTTTTAAGATCATTAACTATTTTGTTTGCTGAGTTTAAGGACTGGCTGACAGAAGGGGGTTGGCTGAAAGGAACACCAGGAAGTGGAACAGTCCATCAGGCTGCTGGAAGCAGGGGACTTGATGTGGAAAAAATCTGCCTCTCTCCACTAATGGCATAATTGCTAAAACCTTTTTGGTGTTAGGTTATTTTGGTTTTTATAGTGGTGTTTAAGTCAAAATGTTTTAGTTTAAATTAGTCATTTATGTTTATACATTATTTGTCTTTGTCTCCTTCCCTACCCCTCCTCGTTTGTGTAGGCTAGCCTGTTTGTATAAATTCCCCTGTGTGTTCATTGTGTGAGGTCAGTTTTTGGTTTGTTATCTTGAGTTATGTTTGCCTTAGTTGATTTCTTTTGGGCCCATTTTGTTATATTTTTTAGATTTGTTGTTGAAACCTTTTGTTAAGAATTTTTTGAAAAATTAAATAGAAGATATTTTTTTATATATGCCTTTGTCCTTGTCCTTGACTGGTCGGACCATCACATGGAAGAAATTTTGTACGGGTTAAACATGTATGTTGCTGCATCTTCTGAGTCACGTT
>NW_015113896.1:208166-258189 GCF_001443285.1 Poecilia latipinna | reverse complement strand
TATAATAAAAATGGTGTCCAACCTGGTACTAACACAGTGCACCTAACGAGGAGGCCCACTTTCTATTAATACAATATTTTAAACTTGAACTGAATATTTCTCTATGTTCTCCAGTTTCTTGGGTAGTGGTTTTCACTCCCATTCTGCACATCAGAACATCTGATTTAATATTTAAAAATGATAGACTCAGACAAAAAAATATATATAATGTTATGTGAAAAAGAAGAAATAATTTTCTAAATATTTTTTTTCTATGTAAAACTTATCAAACCAATACTTACAGTAGGTAATGTACACGCACACACACACACGGACACGCACACACACACACACACACACACACACACACACACACACACACACAAATATATATATATATATATATATATATATATATATATATATATATATGCAGTGACCTCCAAATGGCACAAAACTCTTAGCAGATAGAAAATAAAATTAGAATAATAAAGATTGAGCACAAACAGTAAGACTCACTTTAACATATACTGTCTTTGTGACATATTGGTTGCAGCGTTTTTCTTCTTCATTCAGTGGGGAGTGTATGCAGAGGTTTTACTCAAGTAAGAGAAGCAGTACTGAATAAAAATTTGACTCAAGTAAAAATAAAAAAGTACAGTGCAACAAATCTACTTCTAAAAGTACTTTTTTTTTCTAAAAAAGTCATTCAAGCAGATGCAACAGAATAAATGTTACTACCTGCCTCTGGTTACATGTTACATAAAACCAGGTGGGAAAAGAAAGAAGGAGAGAAAGGGAGAGGGCGAGATTGAGAGATTGAGAGAGAGAGAGAGAGAGAGAGAGAGAGAGAGAGAGAGAGAGAGAGAGAGAGAGAATCTTCGGAAGTACATTTCACCTGTTGGCTTTTAATATTGGTTTTACATTTTTATTACAATCCCCTGCCAAGAGATTCCTCTTAGTTAAAAGCTTCTTGGAGGTCTGCCAGCAGGAGTTCAAGAGATTATGTTGTTGGTTGAATCAGCTGAACCCAGCAGAGGAGCAGCAATATTTAGCCACCAGAATCCCTGTCTGTCTTCATTTTTAATTAGGTCTATGTCTTAAATGTGAAACTTTAATGCAATGTAAACCTTATTAAAAATACAAAACATGGGAATTGCACGCAGTAACATTTTTTTCTGCCTTATAATACACCAGTTTTAAGATGTCGAAAGAAAATTCATAATAAGGCTGAACACTAAAGAATGCAAATAACCAAGTAATTACAACCCGAAAGCCTCGGGAACCACTGTACTAATGATGTTACTGTCGCTACTAGTTATTGTTTTGACAACAACTGATCTGTTGAAATAAACTCAGTACCACAACCTTTAGTGGATTCCTAACAGAATGGAAATATTTTAATAGATGCATCTGAGGGCTGCATTAATCATAATCATTGCAATGCTTGTTTAAAAATGTGTGGTCTGTTGCTTCCTGTATAAAGGATGCCAATAAGATATCCAATCTGTTTACCGAGTCCCAGTCCAGTACATGCTCAGAACTGACACAGATAATAGAGACACTAAAGATCCCAAAGTACATTGGAAATGAGCACTGGAAGAATTGTTACCAAATGGCAATTTCAGTATATCATTCAGCCCTACTTTATACATCATAGTCAAAGATAAAGTGGTTTTGTTTGTAGAGAACAGATAGTCAGTTATTACACTTTGAATTAATATTATCAGGAAAAGCATAATGGGGAATACATAAACTTCATTGTTTTTACAGTTTTGGCAGTTGTTTCATTTTAAAGATAATTCCTGTAAGATAATTACATTTCAGAGAGAAAGAAAACAAGTTAAATGTAAAGAAAACATAGGTGGCATCCTTTAAACTTTATTCATTTATAAATAAAAAAATGTAAACATGCATGTAAATAGCTAATATCATAATGTCTAAAAAGGACTCGTGTTACGCGAGCGACCACATAATTCAAACAGAATTTTGTGAATTTTGATTGGATGCGTCAAGGCCATTTTCTTCAGTATGGTTGTGAATAACTTTGTTGACTGGAAATTGTTCTTGCCACAGAATTAGAGTATGGGTGTAGTCAAGCAAAAGCATTTTCACCTTATCCTCTCTGCAGGATTATATAAGGTGTGTCGTAATGGAAGTGACTCTATGTCCGCTCTCACCTTCAACCCTTTTTTTTTTTTTTTGCCTGAAAGCTTAGACCAATTTATATGTAGGCACTCAGCTTAGATATTAAAGACGTTAATAACATTTTCCCCACTTATAGTTACGAATGCTATGCCATCTTTCCTAAAAATAGATCTTTAAAGATGTAGGAAGGTTCAGACTGAGATACATCATGGCTTTACTGCCAACCTACCATATTTTTAGAAATCAGTAGGTGTCTCCAGTACAGGATGATGTTCTGCAATTGTTGGCATTCTTGGAAAGTTGACAAACTACAGAATACATCAGTATGCTGACTGTTATGACATGTTATTAAATATAATTTCTCTATACCTTTATGACTTTCTTTCCTTTCTCACAGACAGTCCATGTTCTTCACTCCTTCTGGTGGGTCTGAACGAGTGAACCGTGCCGAGTTATATAATTTAGTGTAATCCCCAAACAGTCTTGGACAGTTTAAGTGACATAACTCTGATTTAATTTTGTTTTCTTCTTTTCATGATACGATATGAAAGTCATCACACTGAGTTTGTCTGAAGCTGGTTTGTGGTTTACGGGGTCAGGTTTCACATCCTGAAAGGATTTTGGGGATATTAAATGTGAGCTGCTATTACAATCTTATTGATCAAATGTGAGTAAATTTGAATTGATTAAACACATTAAAAGTAAAATGCATGATGTCGATCTAACAAAAACATTAAATTCGAGTCTGTACCCGACTGTCTGTGCAGGGTCACATGGGAGCTGGTGGTCATTGGTCTAAAGGTGGAGACACTCAGTTTGACAATCCATCGCAGGGCAACACAGAGACACACAGGGCCATCATGAACACACACACACTTAGACCTAAGAGGAAGTTAGAGAGACCCATTTATAGACGTGTTCTGTGGGAACAAGTGAATGCAAACGGCAGTATCCATTTCATTTCACCTTCTTTCAACAGGAAGCATACTTATACAAGGATAGAAAAGAGTTGCTAGATCTAATTTATTAAGGTGTGATATGTCTAACTCTGGTTTTCTTGTATTTAACATTTTTTTCACAAAGTCTGCACTGCGTTCATGTCGTCTGGGCGTTGTGTAGGTGAAGCACAAGGATGTGATCGCTGGTCCACTGTGGCTGGCAGAAGCACCTGTATGGAGATTTCATGTTCTCATCATGTCTGAGTGCACATATCTTTGCGTCCACCTTCTCTTCAATAGCGACACACAATTATCTTTCTATAGTTTGCCCACCTGCACTGGTAACCACCACATCTATACTTTTTAAAAATGGCCTGTGCTTGTATAACGCTTTATCAAGTCCAGAGGACCTCAAAGCACTTCTTGCTTTTTAAATTAAGTTAACAAAATATCGCACTGTCAGGTTATGTTCACTTTTATTGAAACCACCTGCACATTTGTGTGCAGTGAACAGTGTGGATTCCAAATGAAGCTGTGAAAGTGAGTTTGTATTCTGTCTTGTGGCAGTTTTTTCAAGGTGTTTTCCTGTCTTTTGCCAAATGCACCGTGGAACAGACTTGAGCAAGTATTTTAACAGTGCACTCCTGAAAAGGAAAGGCAGTCCAGATAGTTTCCCTCCTCACTGGATCTTAAAGGAAGAAAAGGCGCTGCCGTACTGACCCCTATGGGTATAGCTTACTAAATTAAATCTCACATTTAGGAGCTCAGAATTGCTTCACACCAGCTTGATATATTACTTTGCAATGGAGGGCGACACCAACCCTATTGACAGCAAGACCTTGAGAGTCTCATGTCATGCCAGTTTTACACTTTAATCGTTTAAATCTTGTTTGCTGGTGACTGTGCAGCCAGTGAGATCATATATTTCTGTGACATAATCGGTAAGTTTTTCAAATTAGAGATTGTGGTGTGCGATTGTGCGTTGTTGATGCAACTCCAAAATCAGCTGAGTTTCATTTTTCTGCAGCAGAAAATTGCTATTAAAAACTATGACAAAGTTGATCAATAAAAACTGGCTGGTGTCTGAGGCAGACATGATGATATCTGAAAAATGTCGACAGGAGCAAAAGTATGTGAATCACTGCTTTTGAGAGTTAACCCCATGAACGAATATCTGTGGTGGAGTGAGACATCAATACAAGGTGAAAACATCATACAATTTTATAGGAACTGAAAAGCTTTTCTTTTTTGTGTCGAATAGTGGTATTTGATTATTTTTTAAGTGGTTTGACAGCACTTTGTTAAAGATTATAAATCTAGGTATTGAAATCTTGCATAAATGTATCTCAGAGTAAAAAATATGTGACTTGAATTTTCTTTAGGGCTTTGTCAAAAGAAGAACACCTCCTGTTTGTTACGGTTTTTATTTTAATATTGCTTCTATAAATTACTGTTATAATATCAAATAGATATATGTTTTAAGACCATGGCTACATAAAGATATGTATGCACATCTTTATGAAACAGGTCTTATACGTGACATGTTGAGGGGAAGGCAAAAACTTGAACCAAACTAGAAGAAAATTGTTGCAAATCTATGTAGATCAAGGATCAGGGGGTATAAAACTTGCAGTAGACAGACATGCTGATGCTGGAGCAAGATTTCCATTCCTCACCTCCCGGCCCTGACCTAATTTCTTGCAGCCTGGTAATTATAAAATGTTGTAAGTGTCTTAGTGATGGCCATTTTTTTTCCTCGGGAAGAGGAAATCATACCCTTAATATGTTGTTTCTTGGGGGAGGTTCTGTTTGATTTTACTCATAAATTATCTAATGCATTATATTCATTTTAATAATGATGCTAACACGGGTTTTTGTAAGAAAATTGCAACATTAGAATGTTTTGGGTTAACTTATTTACCATCGGGCCTCCTCAAAAACATGTATTGTTTTACAAGTCCTCAACTGTGAAAGAGCAAGGTAACACTGTGTCTAATTTTTAATGTGCATTTACAAAATCAGGCACAAGAATAATTAGTCACTATTAGAGGTAGAGTGTTTTAATATTGGTCTCGAGCATGAATCCTTTGTCATGACTAATTTAATGTACTCTCTAATATGTCATTTCTAATTCATAAGAGAAGTTCAGCCATTCCCATTGAGCTCTTCTTTGCAACAGCCAGGGGGCATGACAGCAGTAACCTAATGCACCTTACCATTAAGCACATGAAGCTGCTGGATTTCTGTGTCCTTCTCTGCTCTTTAGGGCCACAGATGTCAGTGAGGATTTAAGCACATGCTTAGCCTGAGCCAGATATGAGATGGTAAAGTGGGAGTGGGAGGATGTCTAAATAGATTTCGTTAAGACACAACCTCCGAAATAAGAGCAGCAAAGCAGAATCAGCTGTTTTATCTATTGACACATAAGTGGGAATGTTACGCCATGTGAATTTTGGTAAAATTCTTGAGGAAAACCAAGGAAATCATACAGCTAAAAACTCCATAAATGTTTTTTTTAAGAACATCCTAATGTCTGAACAGAATAAGCTGCTCACTGTTAGTTTGGAGGTTTTCATTTAGAGTGCTGGTATTTTGTTACTATTAAAGACATTTAAATCTAAACTCAAGTATATAAAATCACTAAATTTGTAACATTATTTGCAAGTACGGTTAGAAAATGTTAATATTGTGAAAGCGAAGCTCATATAGATTTATTATATATGGAGCGAAATATCTATAACTTATTTTTTGGTCATTTTGATGATTGTGGCTTACAGATAATGAAAAGATACTGAAATTCAGTGTCTCATAAAATTTGAATACCGTGAAAAAGTTAGATAATGGAAACTTGTGGCGCCGCTTCCTAATCAGCTAATTAACTCAAAACACCTGCAAAGTTACCTGAGTCTTTCAACACTCTCAGTCTGGGTCAGTAAGTGACACCACCATGGAGAAGACTGGTGACTGGACAGATGTTCAGAAAACAGTCATCGAAACCCTTTCACAGAGAGGATAAGCCATAAAAGATCATTGTCAAAGAAGCTGGTTGTTCACAGCATGCTAAATCTAAATGTATTCATAGAAAGTTCAGCGTAAGGAAAAAAGAGTAGCAGGAAAAAAAGGTTAACCGCAACCTTGAGAAGATTGAGCAAAGTCCATTTAAGGATTTGGAGAAGCTTCACAAGGAGTAGACTGAGGCTGCATCAAGAGCCGTCATGCACAGACAAATCCTGCACATGGACTACAGATGTTGAATTCCTCATGTCGAGCCATTCCTGAATCAGAGACATCAAAAGTGTGATACTTGGACTGAGAAGAAAAAGAACTGGTCTGTTGTTCAGGGGTCCAAAACACACTTTTCAGATGAAAGCAAAGTTTGCATTTCATTCAAGGTCCCTGTGTATAGAGGAAGAGTGGAGAGGCACAGAGTCCGTGTTCGTAGACGTCCAGTAAAAGGCTTCCACAGTCAGCGATGTTTTTTTTTCATGATATTCTAATTTTTGTATCTGCGGTTGCATATATGTGACACCCAAGCTTAATATTTTGCGAAAAGTAATAGAGTAAAATCCCTAAATATTTACAGAATCCATAAAACCCTAAAAATAAAGGTAGCTGTGATATTTATTTGCTTTAGAAGTTTGAATTTCAATCTGAGAATATCATCACCAACTTGTCTTAGCAACTGTCAGCTAGACATCCGGTGAGATTTTCAGTTGTGTTCAGTGAGCAGATAAATTTCTAGTAGCATAAGATGCTAAAAGTGTGTTGAACAAATCTGGACAATGGATGGACGGGTGTAAAGACAATTTTTAACTATAAAAGAAAAGGGTGATCTCCTGAATTGTGTTTTTAGCGCACTGTAACATGTTGAAGTTGGATTGGTGAGAGTGAGAGTTCAGGAGGATTGTCTCCCAAGCACAACAAGAATACATCTTTGGAAGGAATAAAAGTCCAATAATGATCATAATCATTTCACCCCATGATTTCTAATCAAACATTAAAAATTCCTCTAAAAACCAACTTGCTGAATAAAAGTGAGCATGCCTTAATTCTTTATGGCATATTTTAAACCAAGGGTTAAAAAAAGGTTGAGTAAAACTGTCCAACACCTGAATAAAAAGGTTCATAAAAACGTTTAACAAATGTCTACACTTTAATTTGTCATGGATAGTTTTCTTTCATCCTATTAAAACTTGTTTCCATCACAATAAATATATCTGCCTTGTTTACCAAATTTATTTTAGCATGCTGGTCGTGTGTGTGCCTGTGGATGTGTAGCATCACTGAGACATGCAAGGTGACTCACCCAACAGCCCAGAGAGATTTTGAGAAATAAAGAGAGGGTAAGTAAAAAGAAGTGACATGATGAAAATTATTACCTATAACTAGATACAGAATGAAATCACGAGAAAGTTTTGCTGTTTTAAAATCACATTGCTGGATAAGAAAAGTCTTGTGTAATGTTTCAAAACTCATAGAGTAAAATAATTTTACTGATAATTTTATGGTTAGGTGATTTAACTCATCCTGCTACAACCCCATTTGTAAGACTGTAAGTATATTTTTGTTCATTGTCTAAAGTGTTTTTAGAAGCATGGTCATCCATCTAACTGTCACATACTTTCCAGATTACACAAGCATTTAGAGGCTGCAGATTATTGCAAAAAAAAAAAAACTAAAACTGTATTTTCCCCCCTGTGTGGCTTGGAACCTAAAGTAGCACAGCAAGGAGACACGTCGTCCTCTCTGCATCCTAGTTCTGTTCACGTTTCTTCTTCAAAGAGTTCAAATGATCTACAGGTTGCACACCGACATCTGCAGTATTGCATCATGGTAAATAAGAAAACAGAACCCATGAAAATATTCACCACTGCAAACAACATAGCTTAAAAAAAAAAATGAAACATGTGAGACTCTTTAAGGATACAGAATTATATATGTTGGCAGTATTAAATCACCTTTACAATATTGCAAATCATTTACCAATGAGAATAAAGACCTAAAAAATAAAAGGCTAAAACAATCTTAGAATAAGATGTAGTGTCTGTTCTAAAGGAGGCACTTCTGGGTCTGGGACCAAAGCAAACAGGTACAGAATATCCTCCACTGGATAACTGCATGGATGATTATGTTTTAGCCGGAAAAATATTATTTACCCTAACTGTTCCACTTAGTGTGGTTTCATTTGTGACACAACTACCAAGACATACACTGTGATCATGAAAAAGATATTAAACAGTTTAAGCAGGGTCAAATTATTGGCACACTTGAAACAAAAGAAAACATCTACGAAGCTGGTGAACATAACGAAGACTGGGTTAAAAATTAAAAGGATTTATTCTGTTCCAGAGTGACAGGCATATCGACCAGGATAAGAAAGGAGATGCATGAAGTGATGCATCCATCTTGCTTTGCTTTGTCCGATACAAACCTGTGATCAATAACCTGAGGTTGCTACGTAGGGTTAGGTCAGAGTTCAGCACGGTTATGTCATGATCCGTGGTTTTCTGTTTATTTTGAGTTTTTCTGTGTTCAGTCCTGTGTTCCTGTGAGTCTCTGTCCTGTCCTCCCCGTTGATTGCTCCCCAGGTGTGTCTCATTCCCTTGATTACCCCGTGTGTATTTAAACCCTCCTGTTGTCTGTGTTCCTCGTCGGGTCCTTGTCGTCGTTTGTCTAACGTCTCAGTGTTGTTCTCACTAGCCAGTAGAACTGTAAAGTCCTGGTTTGTTTGTTTCGCCAGTAGAACTGTTAAGTCCTGGTTTGTGTTTGTTCCGTCTAGTCCGTTTTGACAGTTGCTACCGGTATCTAGCTGCGTGCTTGTTCCTGCCGTGCTGCCTGCCTAGGACTGTGTGTGTGCTTTGTTATCATTAAATCTCCATCATCACCATAACCTGGGTCTCAGCGTCTCTCCTCACCACCAACAACCACACTTCATGACAGGTTAAGTGCACAGAAAAGAAATTATATCAGCTGACCAACTGAGTATACTGAATGATTTTACCCGTTTTAAGATTCTGGCCCACTGTGAAATTGAAATGTAGGACATTGCAAGGAATGGATAAAGCAAACTCATTGGTCAACACAGGCAATAAGATACAAACTGAGGGATGGACAAGCAGTAAAATAAAAAATAAAACAAATCTAAGTATTTTCAACACATCTTTAAGAAAATTAAATTTAACAGTAGCATGATTCTGTTTTCTAAAAAATACTGAAACAAAATTTGACTAATTGGTAATAAATAAAGAGAAACTCTCGTGCGAGTTTTATTAAGTTTAAATAAAGTGCTGGTTCACTTTCTTGTTTGTTCATTTAATTCCCTTTTCACGCAGCAGTGAAATAACCAACATGGTCTCTTGATGGTTTTTCAAAAAATATTCAAAGCATGTGTTAATAAATAAAGGCCAGGCTCTAAGCTGACTGAAATTCCTGGTTTCCTTTTTTCTCACTTCTGACCTTAAGCCAACCAATAAAATTATCCAAGCAAACATACAAACTAGTTGCAGAATTTCTCTTATATTTTCTCCTCCTGATAAAAAATATATTGTCTTTGTCTTTTTCCACACACACACTCTCTCTCTCTTTTGAACAATTTTACAATTTTCATCCTTTTTCTACCTTTTTAATAAAAACCTCAAAGCTTAGGTGGATAGCAGCTGTGCTATACTCTTTCCATTTTCAAACTATGGATTAAACATTGTCCTGTTAGATGATTCAAGACTGGAAATTGCCAAACCAGTGATCTTGGTATGGTTGTTTTCCAAGTCTTTGCAGTTTGCAAGTGTATGCTGCAGACATATTTAGGTTTCTGTTACACTGTCAAATGTGGCAGAGGAAACAAAAAATCAAATAAACAATGGCAATGAAGCATAAAACCCTTTGCAACTTTCAAGACACCTTCTAAAAATCATTTTGTGAACTCCTCAGATATTCTTGCTTAAAAGAGATGATTCAGTTTTTTTTTCCTTCTAGCTAAAAACCAGAATCAGCTTCTTCTATGTACAACACATCCTAACAATACACAAATATTCTCCTGAGGTTTATGTGACAGATTTCAGTTTGTTTCAACTTTTGTCTGTATGAAAAGCAAACAAGCCACCCATGAAAATTACGAGTTAAAAACTCATCAACTGACCAAAATGAACAAACTTACTCTCTATCTCTATCTATTATCGTTTACTGAATAAAGGAAGTGCTTTTAAAATCCCCTTTGAAGGCCTTGCTTTTGGCTCTCCAGACTTCTCAGTAGAGGCCTGCCCTCCATCTTCCTCCCAGCTCTGCCCTTGCTATTCTTGGCCACTTTCCATCAATACAATTTAAACAGTTAAATGTGTTATGACTTCAGACTCACACAGGGAAAAACAAAAACAGAATATGAACCAGAGAGAGAGAGAGAGAGAGAGAGAGAAAAGCAAGGCAGGGGTGGGAAGATATCTGCTTGACATTGATACAAATGGCTCACGCAAACGGTTGTGCGTCCCTGCAAACAGACATATGCAACAGCAAACAGTCTAATTTGCAAAAGGATGGGGGCGCTCCATTATGCTAACCTGTACACAAGCACACACATTCATATCTCACCACCTCATTCCCCCTGTGGAGAGTGCACTGAACAGGTATCTGATAACAAGAATATTGCAATTGAAGTCATCAGTGGAAGTGTGCAGGTGGTGGGCGTTCGGTTGTAAGCGGAAACATGGGGGCAGAGGGTTGGGGTGGGGGCATTGGGAGTTAATGCACGTCTCACCAAGCTTCTAAAAGCACCCTATATTTTACTGCTGCTTTTACAGTTAAAATTTTACAGTCACCAAATTACAGAAGATAAAAACTAAAGATGACACTATTGATGGTAACACATAAAATAACAAAACTATTGTGCAATCGTTAATGCAATATCGTGTCCAACCAGGGAGGAAATCTGCAAAGAAACCTCAAAATGTTCACGTTGAGAGTTACCTGCCTTAACATAATTCACTGGCTGTACAACGGTCTGTCTAGACTGCTCTTTAAATGTGAGTCACCTCTGTGCCATCACTGCCCCAGGAGAATGACACTGCTGTGCATCTGTAGCTGCTGCTCAACTACCATGAGAAGGACACAGCAGCAGCAAGGTGGCCAGGTAAAGGCTACGGCTGACTCAGTCCAAGGCGAGCATCCCTGTATGGCGACACATCCCTCTCTTCTCATCAAAAGGGAAGGAGGGGTGGGGGGAAACCCCAATGGAGGCTATAAAGCTTCAGCTCCAAGGGTTGATGTCAGCCAAATACTGAAATGGAGAAATTGATCACTAAAATAATAGCTTCTGAATCAGACTTTAGGTTTGTTTTATGTTTTAACATCTTAAATAGATGGGTGCTTTGGTGGCGCAGGGGCAAAGCACAACTCATGTATTGATGTCTTAGTCCTCATGCCAGTGGTTGCAGGTTCAATTCCTGGCCTGGTGACATTTGCCGCATGTCTTTCCTGTCAAACTACTTTCAAATAAAGGCCACCAGAGCCAACAAAACCTTAAGCAAAAAAAACAAGCATCTTAAATAGTTGGGGAGGATCAATAAGAAAGGGACAAAATAATAAAACATGACATTTAACCTAAGAAATCTTTTCATGTTTTTTTTTTTTTTGTTTGTTTGTTTCAGATATAGTTTTCCGAGCTGTAGTGTGCGTTCTTCACAATGACAATGTGTTGGAGCTGATCAGCAACAATTCAGTTCCAACTTTATTAAAGACACAGTATGTTGATTTTTTAAGAGAGAGAAAAGATCAAAATATTAACAATATGAGTTAATGATTGAATCATTAGTAAACACAAGAACCTATTCTAATCAATCAATTAATTGACTGAAAAAGATTTAGTTTTTTTTTCTAAATTGGTGTGTTTCCATTAAACTAATTTATTTCTCTACTTTAAATTCCGCAATTAATGGAGCTAGCGACAGACTGTTGCATCCTAAGTCCACAAAGGAGCATATCGGAGATCCTTCCTCTCAGCAGTTATTAAACTCTGTAACTATCACTGCTATCACTATTCTAATAATTGTTTTCATTGCTGCTGGTATTGGACTGTTATTTTTGGTTTTACTGATTTTAAATGACATTTCTGCTGCACATCCCTGTTGATTTTCCAATTTTTATTTTTCATATTTTAAACGGCTTGCTGCATTAACCCAGAAACACAGATTCACCTTTTGTACATTCTTAAAACATTATTCTACTGAGTTGGACATTTCTTGGATTATGCCATTTCAGGTAACTGCACAGAATTTTGTTGTAACATTGCATCATTACATTATATTATTTATAATTTTGCTTTTTTGGTATTTTTATTACTTTTCTCTTTGTGTACCTCAATGTCCTGTCACTTTTCTACTGTTACATGCAAATTTCCAAAGTATTGGAAATAATATATTTTTATTCTATTTTAGAAACAGTTTTTTTTTTCTGGTGCTTTTGTAACCCTGTCCTAGATGAGACAACATCAGTGTTTTTTTTTTCCATTGTGTTTCTTTTTATTTTGACATTGTACACTACTGGGAGTAGGTAGATAAAAAAAAACTGAATATGGGAAATGTTCAGAAAGGTTTTTGTTACCTGTGAGATACTGTGTGAGTGGTGTATTTAAATTTGTGGTCAGTGTATATGTATAATGGTGGCCTGCAGCAGTTCACCCTGCAGACTTCAACTATCCTATTAATTACAGGTCTGCACGACTACAACTCCGCATGCAACCTTGACACCAGCTGACACCAACTCCACCCCAGGCTGACACACTGCAGGAGCTTTCATGTACATCAAGCAAATTTTAAATCTAATTGACTGTAAATTAAACATTTGTCGTATGTTAAACAGTCCCTAAGAGCCTTTTGAGATTACCTTTTTTTAAAGACATTTCTTTTTCACTATCTGGGTAAATATTTTACCAGTCCAACATAAACGTTTTGGCTCTAAAATCCAAAAGATTTTTGTTGGTATTTAAATGTGTAACCCTGTCACTTTGGTATCAGGCTGTGGATAAAGTGGAGCCCTGGAAGATGGTGAGGCTTGGTGCAGAAACAGAGAAATAAAAAGGAGAGAAAACCTAACAGGAAAGAGGAAATGAAGAGATGGGGGGGGGGGGGGCCAATGACAGCCATGGAGGTTTTCAAATCGTTGATGCTTCCTCATAAAGACCTTTATAAGTCCAACACTGTTTCTTTGTGTGTCTATGAATGTAGATGCGGATCCTTTTCTCTTTCAGTTCTGGACTGGAAGGAAGATCCTGTCTGTGTATAGCTCTGTCTCACCATCTGTTCCTGGATAGACCGCTGATACCGCCTCTTATAATATCCTGTTCAGCTTTGTCTGTGGAGGTGGGGTGCATACACCTTGTACTGGGATTATTTCTAACTTTCTTCCATCCCTCCTCTTCCTTCTTTCCTTTTCTTCCTTTTCTCCCTTCCCTACTCGGTTACTCAGGAAGAGCCAAGTTGCATGTTTACAACTGATGCAACAGAGCTCCTTCACTCAAGCATCCATTCTGGGCAGAAGAACAAACCACAAATAGCCCTCTACCTTACTCATCCTGAGTGCCTTTCACAGTCACACACAGTCTCTCTGGGACGAAACAGGAGCCCCGAACAATATCAGCAACATCCTCGGATGCTGCAACAATCAGCTGATCGCTGCTTTAACACTTGTCGTTTCCACACGGGTCTGGACTTATCAGCAGGTCAACAAAAATCTGAAAGCCTGGATGAAGGATGTCCTACAGTTGGATAATCTGACAAGAAGGAAGCTTGTGAGTCTCCAAAAGTGAATGATAGAGTTGTCTGTCCCAAGCCACGTCACAGCACAAGCAAAAAGCTTGAGAACTGAAGCTTCTTACTTAATCAGATTTCCTATTCTGGACAAACTTCCCATTCAGATGACAGCAGCATGTGGGTGATGAAAAACCACAACTTATAGCAAATTGGTTCATATACTGCAATACTGGCCTAATGAGCAACAGATGCAATTTCAACATTGCACTTAGCTGTCGCTTTCATTTTTACATAGTAAATTGACATTCTAAATTGAGACCGCACTAATATTCACCGATTTTTCTGTATAAAAATGTGCCTATATGCAGATTTTTTTCATATAGCACATCTGAAATAGTCAAAAGAAAATGCAGTTTGGGCAGATGAAATGCATAGGCACAATGCCATTATTGGTTGGAAAGCAGCCAGTGCAGGAGTGCCATTTCTTTTCCTGTAACGAAACGATGGCAAGGGGAATCTAATAATCTCATAACACCATGTACAATCTGCCTGCCATGGCAGTTAAGCCAGATATAATAATTCATTGTGAAAGATTGGCATTTTTACCTTCTTCCAGGAAACAATTTACTTTAAGAGGTGGATTTGTATTGTTGCCAATTTCAGCCAAATGTGGACATACACCATGTTCCTGGTTTTAGACATTCACTAACCCAAAAATTGCTTTAATTTCAATAATCTATCATTGTCATTTATGTCCAGTGGAACATAACATAGATCTGAAACAGATAGATATGAACAGATAAAATAGTTCACCTTTTCATTGTAATTAAGAGTCACTGAATAACTCAACTTACAAGGATAACTTCATTATATTCACAAATTAAGAGACAGCAGTGATCAGAAAAAATATCACTTTTCCAGGAGGACTGTCTGTCACTGAATCCGACTGTCCTCTAGGTAGTTTATATTCTGAAAAGAAAAAAAAATACCCAAGGTCTCACATCACAAAAGTTTCACAACTAAAAGATGATGCAGAAATATTCCTTTGTGGACTTTGAATACACTGAAAAGTTTTAGGGATTTTTATTTATTTATTTATTTTTTTACATTATGATGTCAAAACATGATGCCTTTCTCAACTGTAAAACTTTTACTTGATAATTTTTTTCTCTTTGTCCAGCAAGCAGTTCATCATTAGAAAACATAACTGAGTCATGGTGTTTATTTTTATCAAGATGATGACAACTTCCTAAAGTGCCTTTGATGCAAAACCACTCATAATAAGCCACACACTTCAAACTAAGAGCATCATAAAACACTGAAAGAGGGTTAAAAATAATTATTACTGTTCCAGTTGGCAGATCTCTCTTCCTCCTTACTTCTTTCCTCATCCTTTCTAAGGAAGTCTGCAGACCAAAAGTCTACTTTGTTCATCTGACTATGTCATCTTCTTCCACATGCTTTCTGTAACCCCAACATGTCTCACTGCAAACAGGACTTTTTATGGCCTTCGTTCAATAATTGAACAAAGGTCATAAAAGGGAGACTGTCTTCTTAACAGTGTTCCATAAAGCTCAGGTTTTTAGACTGTGGATCTCTGAAACTGTGAATCTCTGCATCTCCTAAAAAGATGAGCCTCTTGTCTGTTTCTCTAAAAAAAAAATAATAATAAATAAATGCTTACTTGTCTGGCCTTTTAGCAATGTATTTTTTAGTATCTGTTTACAGTTCTCCTATGATTGTAGTATGATTTACTGAACAGAGTTCTGTGAAAAGTTTGGTTTACTAGGTTACACCGTAACTCAGCTTTAAACCTCTCCACAAGTTTATTTCTGATCTGTTGGGTGTGCTCCTTGGATTTTATTCTACTTCTGAGGCCTTGGCAGAGCAGCTGGATTTATATTGAAATTAAATTATTAATAAGTGAACCAATTAGGCTAAGGGAATTGGTTGCCCTTGATTTTTACTTAGGAGTATCAGAATTTTATAGTGTGTTAAAATATGAAAACCTTATGGGGTTTAAATGGGGTTAAATACTTTTTTGAGGTTACACGTTTTTTTTCAATATAACAATTATCTAATTTGTGTGTCTTCAATACACTCCAGTACGCTTCCACTGACTCTTGTGTGATTATGAATATTGCTCTTTGTTTATAGTAAACAAAACAGTCATTAGGTGTAATGCAGCTGGTGATTATGTTTCAGTCCAATTATAAAATAATTGTAACATAATTCTGGGTAGACACATTTGCACAATTTACACAAGGCGAAGTTTCTCAAAGATGTGTGCTACATTCTTTTATGGGATTTACTATGTGTAAAGACCATTTTAGTCAGTACAAACAAAAAGCCATTTGATAAAGATGATGTTGATGCAACTTATCATGGAGAACTATACTCGACCTGTAAGGAGGATCATGGAAATCTTCCTTATATATGCACGAGATAGGTTATAAAATAATATTTGGAATAAATATGACTTTATTCAGTTACAGAGGAAAACTAAATCAAAGGTGGTGGATGAAATGCTTTCTATTAATTTAAGTAAATTCTGCTAATGAAACAAAAAATAGTGTAAAACATCACCTCCGTTCTTTTATTCTGTATCTTTCTTGACAACTGAAGTACCTACACTGAAGAATTTTAGTGCAATGCTTTCCAGGGTAGCATGGTTTCTGCATGGATACCATTTCCATTCATGTGGCAGTAAGTGCTCTCATTTTAACCATTTCCTTCATGTTTTGCTCTAAACCTGAGCTGAACTGACCTCACAGAGAGAAGACAAATGGCAACGATTTCTCACAAGAAAGCCTTCAAAAACTGGGAACGTAGCATTATATACTTACTAGAATTAACAACGTTCAACATTATGCATGTTGAACATTATCTAAACGCTCACTTTCAAACTTGGAGAAACATCATGTCCAGCTACATTTTTTTTTCTTTAGGATTCCTCCACATTTCCTTTTCTTCAAATTTGAATACTTTTCAAGATTCATTTTTTTCTGTTTCTTTTCAGCCCATCTTTAAAGCTTAAGTAGAAAATTCAGGCAAATAAGCGAATGTTGTCATGTTCGATTCTAGGGCCGTGTTTAAAAGAGGACAGTTTTCTCATTTTTTTAAGGTGTATGATTTAGTTATTGCCTAACTAAGTAAATGTATAAATATATGTACAAGTGTTTTCCCCTCTTTTATAAAATACCAAAGCCAAGAACTCTCCATATTTGCATTATTATTATTATTATTATTATTATTATTATTATTATTATTGTAATAAAAATGCACTGCAGAATAAATACTGTCATTTTTTTCAACATTTAACATAACCTTTAGTCCAATTAAATGAAGTCATTCAAGTAGTGATCAAATGAAAGTCTAAACAGAAGATAAAACATATTTCAATGGTATGCTGGCCATTTTTATGTTCTCCTTGTAAAAATTAATCCTGTAGGTCAGAAATGAAGGCAAAGCTGTGAAGGAGAAACAACAACCTTAACAACAACCATTATTTGTCTAATGCGCTTTTTTGCCAAACCAAAACCAAACAACTGTGAGCTTTTTACGGAATGTTTTACAGCAACTACAGCTCATTTTGTGTTTTTTTTTTTTGTTTGTTTTTTTTACACTTTCTGCCTGTACCGAAGTCAAAACAAGATAAAGAACGGAGCTGAGAACATGATACAGAGAGCAATCTGGAAGGTAGATCTAATCTCAGTGACCTTCAATTTCTTCTTCCCAGAATACAACACGGGAGTTTACAAAAAAGAGCATAATAAGTGTTTTCCCACTACAAATTGATATTGAAAATAGTATCACCTATTGCCACAAACTGCAGTCTGTAACAAAGTGAATATCCGTCCTCTCAATCACCCGGTTTCAGCTGTGCAGTGAACATTATGCCTTCCAAACAACATGATCGTGAATATTACGTTACACTTCAAAAACACTGACTCTTGGGTATCTTCGTTGTATGAGCTTCTCGTGGTTATGAGGATTTTTTTGTTGTTGTTTTAACTGAGAACACAAGAGATACAATTTTAAGCAGGACTTTAACAAAAATACCTAAATAAAGTCCTGCTAATTAAGTCAGCATTTCCCAAAACAAATAAGCTCAGAGGCCAAACTCATTTTTATATATATATTTTTTTACTATAAGTAAGCTTCCCATTCTAGATCCTTACTTTTTTTCCCTCAGCATTTCTTCTCTTTACCATCTCAGTGCACACCCTCTGGAGACCAGTGTTACTTCAATGAGTTCACTTATTAAAAGTCCCAGTGTACGTGTCTTTCTGTCTTTTGCTTCCTCCTCAAAAGCACCCACTACTACGAGGCATAACATAGACATTGTCAAAAAAAAAAAAAAAAAATCTGCTACCTCCCTCCCTCTCAGTCGCTGTCTCCAATTATCTATTTCTGTCTTCTCCATGCACCAGCCCTCCTCCCCGTACTGCCAGTAACATTTGCTGCCCACACTTTTGCTGCAATGGTACATTTCTTTAGCCAACTTCAACTAAATTCTCTCATCAAAATCTTCACTATAAATTGTAATAAGTGGAAAGTGAAATCAAAGCAAGGTTAAAAGGGTCAAACGGAAACAACAGACGTCAGTCATATAAGGTGGACAACTAGCGTGTTGCACAGACAAACTGCTTTAACACGGTTATGTAGAAGCCTTGAAACACAGACTAATACTAATGATAGAAGCTCAACACAGAAAAGGCCCTGCTATTTTATCAGTTGTCACCAAGAATGTATGGTTGCATATCATTTGGTTTGCCAAGTTATTTATAGATGTGCCCGTGATCCAGCTAATTCCTGCCACTAACTGCGGGCCAAACATGAGAAATTTAAAACAAACTGTTGTCTGATAAATTGATTTAAGATTAGTTTTTAAAATGTCAACTTGGTTAAAAACAAAACAAAACAAGATTTTTAGTTACAAGTCAGGTTCACACTGATCAGTATAGGTAGAGAAGATTTCTCTTAACTCTCACTCGATCTTAACGTAATGCTCAGGGGGAGTTCGAAAAATGTCCCGGTCAGACAGCGGGGAGGCCGGGGCGGACACAAGTTCAGTGCAACCCCACCAGACCAAGCACAGAGTAAAAAACTTGTGGGATCTAAAGACTGTGTCTTAAGACTGTGTGAAGGTGAAATGTAATGGGTTTTTTTCTGTGATGTTTTTAACGGGTTAAAATTTTAGTGAGTTTTTGTTACTTATTTCATATTTAACTCATTAAACAGGACTCTCACTCCAACAAATGACATTCTTAATTGAAGGCTGTCAAAAGGTTGTAGAAACTTGAAAGAAGAAAACCCATGATGGTCTAAGAACTTTAAAAACAACTATTTATTTCTATGTTGTCTCTGTGATAAATACATGCATAAGGGAAACCCTACATGTGTGAATCACTGGCTGCTTGCCTGGTTGTTCTCAAAAGCAAAAATATGCCAAACAAAAGCAAACTGGTATAAAATCAAGCACATCCTGAAAGTAAGAGCTTATTCTCATGCAGTGATAACATAAAATAATACATAAAAACATTGCAATTAAATATTTATTTGGATGTCCAAATTGGTGGTTCTTGATGGGGTTTTTTCACACATGTAATGATGCAACAGCTCTAGTCTACATGTATGTTTTCTGCAATAACAAGTAGCTCCCCACGTCATCTGTAACATGAGTACGACCATGATGTCAGAAGGTTTCTCTCTAAGAACTTAACTAGTTTTGCATTTCCTTAAAAAAGTGGCTGCTGGGCCTTGAAAGGAACAGAAACATACAACTAAATGGATAATGAGGGGTACTGACTTTCACCAATTAAGCCCAAGGCAACATCTTGGTGTATTTCAGCAAGCTGCCCACGGAGCTGCCCTGGTTTCACTCTGCCTTGGACTTATCACTGCAAAGGTCTCACGGACCAGGGCAGAGCGGTCTCTGCTAGTCTCAGTTGGGCTGCCAACTCGCAAGACCTGCAAGAGGGCTGTCTGGCAGCCTTCACAGCGTCTAAAAGACAGTGTGAGCTTTCACATGCATTTTCCTGTTTCCCAGAGAATCTGTGAGCACAGTGAGCTTGAGCATCAGTCTTTATATTTAGTTTACTGACAAAAGCCAGTTGGTGTTTTGTCAAAATAGCAAAACAGCTGTAAAATATGTCTGCGCTTGCTTAACGAGGCTCACAAACTCTAATTTACAAGCAGAGCCAGATGAAACGGTGGCAAAAACAGCTTCATCAAGCGTGGCTAGGAGTTAAACTCGTAGCTCGCAAGCATCTATTCTCGCATTATATGCAGATAAAGAAGCTGTGGAAGACCAAGTCATCCAGATTGGTTACTCTATTAAGGGTCACTACACATTTTGTATATTTAACTTTCAAATTTTCCATATTCTCAAAGATGGATGGATGGACGGACGGGTGGACGGGCTATCAGTCGAAAATACAAATATTTCTTTCCGTATCAATCCAGACTTGAAACAAAGTGCAAACAACATTCCATACTTTCTTAGACTTTTCCAGACTGCAGAGGAACCTTATGTTTGACAAGGAAGATTTTTGGTGAAAATATCCCCGTTCAGGTATGCTGACAACCAAAATTGAATAACATTGTAACAACAAATGCTTGGCATATTTTGGGGATATTACTTGCTTCCAAAGGCCAAAGAAAATCGATGGCGTATTTCACCATGAAGTTCTGGTTTCTCTTCCTTCAATTTAAGCTTCCACACTTCAAGTGAAAATTGATGTGACAGCTTCATGAAACGGAGGAATTCATTTTTTAATCTTTCTCACCACAAAGAAGATAACCTCAGTCCCACTCTGTGATACATTGTGTGTTTTTCTTTGGCTCTGCCAGTTTGACTTATAAGTAAGTCTCCATTTTGATGGGGTCTTCTATCGTGCTCATCTTTGGTTATTAATATGTGCATAGAAAAGTCGAACCGAGGAATATTTCCCCTCTCTAGTCACTAGCTATCTGCTTCTCTTGAGACTAAATATGAGTGGCTTGCGTCCCAACACTATGGCTCGCAGTTAAACTGGGAATAAAAATACCTTTGTTTCCAATTCTGGTAATTACTGCTCTGTCTCACTTCCCTCTCACCCAGTTTGTTTTAAACCACTAATAAGATTCCAGTCCATTAGTTTTGAAATTAATTACACATTTCTTGCTGAATCTGAATGTGGCTAATATTAGGCAGTTATCTCTTGACAGCTCATGTGCCGGCTTCATAATTAGTGTTTTTTTCACTATGCTGTAAGGATTTTTTTATACCTGACATTAACACCTGGACAGTTTCTTTACTCCAGCACCAACAAACTAACTACAGTAGAGAAAAATGCTGATGACCAAATGCTCTGTGAAGAATCCAAAACTCTAGATATTTTTATGTATACACTAAAACTGAAAACCCCCTCTCTAGGACAAGAAATGACACCCATAGTTATTATATTTTATCTATTTTTTATTGTCAAAGATAAGATGAATGAATATGTTTCAGCTATGGTTTAACAGAACTAATTTAATTTAGGGAGAAAAAGAGACAAGATTAGCAAAGATCCCACATGTACAACTACAGATAAGCAACATAAATCCAATCATTTTAAGGGAGGATTCAACCTTTGGTAACAGACTGAGTTCACATGAAGGCATTTTTCTTTTTTTTTTATTGGTTGTTTTTCTTCCTTTCTTTCTGAAAAGTATGGAAATCCTTTGTTTTCTGTCTACTACAAAAGCTGAGTTTAATATAAAGTAATGAGCACACAACTGTTTCAATAAAAAGCAAACAGTGCAAAACCAAAAATAAAACAAATAGAGAAAAAGCCCTTCCAGGTATTAAGGTATTTGCCTCTCTTCCTTTTTAAAAGTCACAAATTCACAAACCCTTTTGTGACACACTAGAGAACAGATTTAAGTTGTCAACCAGCTGTTGTATAACAGATGAAGGAGATGAAATTCAAATATTTGGAGACATAATTGGCTACATTTTCTTTAGCAACTTATGCAAAGGACCATAGATCGGCCAAGAAAAATACCACCAATCACTACAACTCTGGTAAGGGTGTTTTGGAAACGGTGTTAGCAACAGGTGTTGGGGGGCGGGGGGAGAAGCTGCAGCTAGAGATTTTTTCGAGTTTCTTTTGCTTTTTTAGAAACAGCTCATTTTAACCTTAAATTGTTAAAGCGAATCCAGTAAAGCCTGAACTAGAAGTTTGTACAACAGTTTTACTCTGACAATTTCAAATCTGCGAACCCAAATTGTATCTGTGAAAAAACACAAAAGTGATATCTGTGCTCATTTTGCTGTTATAGCCACTTAGATGAACCTCATTGAAAACTACAGTCATTTTCAATGCCAAATCCAAAGTTAGTTATTCTACGCAGATCAAGGATAATTTAAAACAATTAGTTTTTTGTGAGGCATTTTAAATGTCTAACAAATACGGAAATGTGATTCTTAGTTTCTTTAGCTTTACTGTTTACATTTTTGTTCTCATAAGCCCTGCACTTTGAATCCTCTTGTCTCATGAGTATAAAGTTATATTGACAATAAAAAACAGATCACAACTTTTGTTATTCAGTCTTCATGTCGCCCTGCCAGTAAGTATAAATTCTGCTCCTGTATTCAAAAGGAGATAACTATATAACTATGACAAATTATATTAAAAAGCAATATGGATAACTTATGTGAAAAGCAAAGCAATACAATTTAAACAATGTTATCTTTAGCTTGATTTCAGATTAAATTGGGTAAAACATAAATAGGTGATGCTCTCCTTGTGCCTGATTTATTGGGAGTTAAAGCATTAAATAATGCAAAGTAATTAATCTGTACTCCTCCAAAAAAGGATTAAGACTTACATAAATAATTTACAGTATATTTCTGAAATGTATCTGCAATTTTATATCCATGTGGGTATAGAACCTTTTTTTTTGTTTTTACTGATGGATTGACTCTTGGTGGGATGTGCTGATCTTCTAAACTTGACTTTTAACTATATTTCTGTGACTTCATGTCTGTTGCAAACAGAACAAAAGTTTTCCAGATCACAATATTATTAAACTCTAACCATTACTCAAAAACTGATGAGATGTTTATCCTGGTGTCATTGTAAATCTACAGATCCACACCATTAAACATCCATTCGTTATTGTTGCATGGATGCTGATGTACGGTGTCCATCTCTAGGATTCATTGGATAAGGGTGAGTGGGTCACCAGTCCAGCACGGGGCAACACATGAACACACAAGACAAATAACTATGGACACACATTCACAGGGAGACATATTAGCAGTCATATTTTGTACGGTGGGAGAAAGCCTGAGTAACAGGATACCTGGACACAACTCACACATCCACAGAAGAGCATGCATGCAGAAAGACCCCTGGCTGGTATTTGAACCCATGGCCTACTTGCTGCAAGGCAACAGCGCTCACAAATGTTCCACTGTGCAGTCCTATTAAAAAAAAAAAAAAAAAACTGTGACTTTTACTTTAGATAAATCAGACATGCTTTCCGTGAAAGTATCTCCCAAAAAAAAAAACAAAAAAAAAAAAACAATCTCTTCTGAAAACTGTGTTGTGCCAACTATCTAAGATAATGCAACGTGACAATTAAAGCTGGAGGCTGGACTATAACTTTCCCCTAATGACCGTGAGTTATTGATTGGATTCAATCTGACACCGTGTAGAGCCTATAAGCAGAAAGAGCCATCTGTTTTAAAAGAGATTCTAATTGTTGAAAATGTCTCCTAATAAAAGAACATTTTGTACGAAATTTTAAACATCGCTATTTTTCTACATAAAGCAGCTCAGATGGGGCTCGGGTGTGACATTTAACCTTACGTTTGACTTGCACGACTCTCATAAAGTTCTCTCTTGCTTAGAGTCATATGGACAACCATCCTGTCTCCTACAGGCTGACAGATGCAACATAAACACATACACACAGTCACATTTCTTCACTTCAATAAATTAGTTTGATGTTACATGAACGTCCTGCGGACATCGCAGAATGTAACAGCTGACAAAACTTAAGCTTTTTTTTTTTTTTTTCCCATAAGGCAATCTAAGTGAGGCATCAAATCTGATTTGGAGGACTTTGCTGAAGATCGAGTTCAAGTAGAGATGAAGATCTGGAAAACACTTAAAGTTTTAACTTTAGGAAGGAAATGCGTTTCTCTGAAACATGAGCAACAAAAACAAAGACCACACAGACCAAATCTGTCATGTAATCATGAAATCATTTCTCCTCGCGGATGGTGACTCATCTTTTGTCCCTGGCGAACTCGTATCTGGCAATGAGGTCGCAAGACATTTTATATGATGCAGCGTGCCACTTTACAGGGCACCACTCACCACATGGGGAGCACCTCACTAAAAACAGCGCATACCTACAGCTGGTTAAAATGAGCAGACAGCCTCTCACAGCATAAAGATGTGAAAAAAATAAATAAATAAAAAATAAATAAATAAATAAAAAGAAACATGATATTATTATCTCTGTGCTATTCTGAGGGACATATCATCTACTATGTGTGTTTTAACTGTGAAAATCACCTCACTGCCAGAAATGTTCTTACTTATTTCGCTAGTGTATTTACAGTAGAGTTGTGGGATTTTCTATATCTTAGGGAAGCTTTAGTATGCACCGGACGTCAGTCATTAAAATAACGTCTAACCTAATAAAACTGGGCGTGGTGGACCTAAAATAATCAATGCTTGTTTTTAATTTAACTGTATGTAATGAGACAGAGGCTGCGTCATCCACACAGATTTCCAGGGGACGAATCTCCTCCAGCATCAGGTGTTAGTCAGTGACCTGAACCTCATTTCAAAGCCTTAGAGGAAAGTGATAGTGGGTGACTCCTGGATACATCAAAACCTATTATTTATCGTGATAGCAGAGGGGGCTTGTGTCATTACCCACTGTCTGCTCTCTAATTCTTCCCCCTGCCATGACACGTCTGTTTTGCAGTCACAGACAGCAAAAAAAGAAAAAAAAAAAAAAAAAAAAACCCTCATTGCAAGGGCTTCCCAACATTGTGACCTTGTGCGTATGTTCTCGAGTCACCTCATGGGAACAGACCCGAACACAGCGCATCCAAATCGAGCACAACAAGTGCCCAAGTGGCTGTCTCGCACTATCCTGCCACCTTCAGTTGATGCAACACTCCTACTCTTTGCTTTCCAGCGCGTTTTGGAGAAACACACGCTGTATCAATCGCAGACAATCAAATCAATTACCATTAGCTTGTTGGCAGAGGGAAAAACAAAAACAAAACAACAACAAACAAACAAAAAAAGAAAACATGCGTGCACCTGACTTATATATGGCCCATTCAAGGGCGTCTGGAAATCAACGCAAGAGCTTTGCATCTGGAAATGATTTCAAATTATCCACCAATAGTCGACAGTGGAATCTTTTGCTCACCTTTGCTGCTGTCCTCTTGGTTGAGATGCATGACTCTTCTTACCATGTACTCATTTAGGCTGCCTTCTAACTAAGCTGTACGCTTCTCCAATAGAGTTGTCGACGTGAACTCTTATTCCAATTTATTTCTGCTCTCTTTGCCCGCCTGATGCGTTGTTCAACTGGCACACAGGGACGCGCCTGCACTTGTGCGCTGTGCGTCCTCCTCTACCGCCTCTCTCTTCCCCCTCCAGTTGGAGCAGGTAGTCTAGGTGAGGTTTGGAGTCTGTGTTGTGGCTCTGTCCGCTTTCTCTCCGAGTACGTTTATCGTCTGAGCCCGGATTCGCTCAAAGGACTGGTCGGAGCAGAGGGTTTAAAGGAGGAGACGCCAGGCAGACGGGTGGGGTGACGTGAAGTAAGTCAGTAGGAGGTCGTCTACTCGGAGAGGAGGCGAGGAATCCGCACGCCCTCGGATGCTGGCCGTTTTTATCAAAGGTCTTCATCACGGCACAACCGGACTTCACTTGGAGCTCCTCAATCAGGGGCCCATCCTGACATTTACGTAAACCGAAATAAACTGAGGCTTTCGTGTGTGTGTGTGTGTGTGTAGTTCTTTTCTTCTTTTTTTTTTTTAATACAGCCGATTCTTGCTCATTTAAGCACCAACAGGGAAGCGCAAAATCTGAGCCTCGTCACAGTCCCAACTGGAAACAGCGGGTGAAAAGCACAGTTCAAAACTGAACGACACGAATTCTTGTTGTCAGACCTGCATTCCCCTCTTATCCTGCCATTGGTTTCGGAACAGAGACAGTGATGGGCGATTCGTTGTGAGGATTTGTGAAAAGGATGCCTTTTACGCACAACCTGCCCAAGTCGTGCTTCAGATTTATTCTGTTGCTCACGTGCTGAGCCCGTTTAACGGTTTCATTGGAGTCATTATTGTAAGCAGCCGATGCGCTTTCATTATCATCATGATGCCATTTCAGCCAATAGCCCCACACAGCCGATAAGGAGCATTTACTCACGATTCACGTTCGCCCGGAGCTACGCGTGGAACGTGGCTCTCTGGCGATCTCTAGTGTTGCTCATAAATCAGCTGCGTTCATCTTGGTGTCAAGGACGGAGCTGTTACTGTCCAATAATAGAAGCTAATGAATATTAAAATACAAGAAGAAGTAGATTTATATATATATATATATATATATATATATATATATATATATATATATATATATATATATATATATATATATATATATATATAATAAAAGCAAGTTGTTTTTTTTTCTTTTTGCAAATAAAAGTATGCCTATCCTAGTAATATTCTGTAATTTGCTGAGGCTAGTATACATTTAAATAGGTCTACGAATTGCAGCTACCACAAAATGTTAATATATTCCATGCACGACACATTTTCTGTCAATAATATCTTCCTGGTCCTGCAAATGAAAATCCAAAACGACACAATTTGTACCATGTTGTTTGCAATAAACAACAGACAGTACAAAACAATCATCCAGGTCATTACAGTTATATGTTCTGATGACTGTGGGGACGAATGACCTCCTGTAGCGGTCAGTCCTGCAGCCCATTGACAGGCGTCTTTGACTCTGTAGATTTGTGAACTTTATGGATTCTGTTCCGTCCAAAGGTTTTCGGTTGACTGTGATCACTTGTTCTGCATGCTTGGCTTAAAGCACAGAGCAAGATGTGCAAACATAGGAAACAAAACAGCTTGCTTAATGAAATATACATCCACAGAATCTTTTTTTTCTTCTTCTTCTTCTTGTTTGTAGAAGGTCAGGCGTTGTTTTTCCATTGCCGAGAAGTTTACACTTCAAAAATAAAATCTGGAAACTTATTGTAGTCAGTGTCACAAAAGAAAATTGACTTTTCACTTTGAATACTGTAATATTTGTTTTTGGATCTTTTGTTTTCAAAGCCGTGTGACACTTGAGATGGTGCTTGTTAAGTTTCTTGAGAACAGTCAAGAGTTTGCAGGTCAATCTTTATGCAAATTGATTTGAATTTCAGCCATTGCAAACAGAACAACTAGATTTACATGAATATCTTAAAAGCTCACTGGCCAAATCTATGGTCTCCTAATACCTTTTTGTTTGTTAAATCAGTTAACAATGAATAAAAACAGAAATCAATTAGACATGATGGATCAGCTGATCTGAGGCCAGTTGACAATCTCAAATTATGATATTAATGCAATGTAAACATTGTGCCAGCTGATTTCAGGACACATTAAAGCACATTTAGCATTTAGGTCATTGTGACAAACAATTGGAAATAGAGGCTTGTTTTTTATAACTTGACTTTGACCACAGTAGTGTTTGTGTTTGGTTTATTTGTTTTTAAAGCTTGGGAGGACGCCATGTTCTTTCAAATGAATCAGCTTCAAACTGGGAAAACATCTGCAAACCAAGTGAAAAACAACTTTTGACATATAAAATATCAACAATAAGTTTTTTAAATGTCTTTTATTTGCAGTTAAATTAATAGAATAAATGAAATTATGAAAGAAAGGCTTTTGCAACAACTTACATTTATTCTTGTGCACTGGGTTTGTGCAATAACCGCATTACCCAACTGGAAGATTTCCTCATGTTTACTCAACTTCTCCCGTCTCAGTCCAGCTTTGAGATAAACACAGATACACACCTTGTTATGAAACAATATAAAAGACAATGATCGTTCTCACTTGCAGGACATTCTAAGGTTAAGGTTCTAGTGTGCGATCTGCTGCATCTGCGAAGTAAGTTAAGATTTTAATTTAGAGATAAATCTCAAGCAGTGTATGGAGAGATACCAATATTTGTAATTTCTTTTCTCTTTCTCTCTCTCTCTCTCTCTTTTTCTCTCTCTCTCACAGCATCGCTAGCCATGAAGCTGCTTTTGGCAGGAATTGTTTTGATCTCCATCATTGGAACTGAAGCTCAGTGGTACACATTTCCGATTGAAGCTGTTCAAGGTTAGAAGTGTTGTTCTGTTTACGCTTCAAATACGTCGTAGCCACACATTTAAAGTTTGGTAATTTCCCCTGATAAGGATCGTATGATATGGTTCGAGCCTATCTGCACATGAGAAAGGCCAGGTGTCCTAACGGGGACAAATACTAATATGCCAGAGGAAATGCTGATGCTGCGAAGAGAGGAAATGGAGGCGTATGGGCTGCTGAAGTGATCAGGTGAGAAGCACACAAGTAATACTGATGAAATTTTGGAAATATATACAGAGTGCAGCACTAATGGGAAGTTAGAAACATTGTTTTGTTAAAGCTTGATTAAAGCTTTTTTAAATTATTTTTATTATTATATTTGAACATGCTTTACAATAAAGTTTATTTGTAAGAATACAGATGTATCTTTTAAAAATACTGACTTCAAAGCAGATGTTGTACATAATTTTTAAGCCCAAATTTCTGAAATAAATATGTCTTAAATGTTTTACTAGCCGTCAGTAAATTAAGTTATTGCAATACATAAAGCGTTCAGTAATATTATAATACATCAAATGAATCTGCATATTTTGATTTTTTATTCCATATTTTTCTTCCTTAAGTACTGTTACTAGATTTGAGGCCAGTTTTAAAATACATACATATGCAATCTCATCTGATGATTTTACTGTCTTTTTCCCCACCCTGATGGTTAAAATGTGGCTCTTTGTTTCTTCCCTCAGTGATGCCAGAGAATGGGTGCAGGGAAACTCAGGCCGGGGAGCTGAGGACACGGAGGCTGATCAGGAGGCAAATCGATGGGGACGAGGCGGAGGAGATCCCAACCGTTACAGAGTCGACTGTATTCCTGACGATCATTAAAGAATACAAAGTTATAATAAATCTAATCAAACCCATGGCACACATTTTAAAATAGACAGACAGACCAAGATAGAGACAAACGGGACCACACGTAAAGAAGCAATAATTGTAAAAGTAAATGTATTAGAGAATGTGTAATATACAAGGAAAAGAAAACCACACTTACGAAAAATCGCAGATACAGAATCCACTACATGTACAAGTGTATTCAGTTTCAGTAAAAACTTAAATTTCACTTTTTGCATATGTTGCCTGAGAATCATATTGTTTTTGCTAGAGGTCTGCTGTCTGTTATTGTTAAAAGTGAAGCCATTTTAAAAAGGTAGAAAAGTTAATTAAAGTATTTAGATCTTGTAGAGGCATTACACAAATCAGTTGTGTTTAATCATTTTACTTTTACTGAAGGAACTTGCACATAGTTGGAGTACAGATGAGGTCTCCAGTGCTAATTTATGTCGCCATCTTTAGTCACAATGACGGCATATTACAAAATATTTCATTTTGTATTAATTCATACATGATTCAGGTGGAGGGGAAGCTATACAAGCTGATAACCTATCAAATTTATTCGAGTCTGACTTGTATTTTTTTTCCACTTAATTGTGTTTAATAAAAATTTCAAATAGTTAACTTACAAAAGGGTTTTAAATGTTTTTCTAATTTTAAATAAAATTCCTAAAGATACAAAACAGCTGTGATAGATAGAAGAACTGTGATAAAATGGTCTTAATAATAATGGTTTTAATAATAAAAATTATTATCAGAAGACAATATGGAACAAACAAACAAGAGTGCTTAATTTCTGAAGAGGTGTGATTGGTGACATGCAGAAAAGATAAACATAATAATTGGAATGCTATAAAGTTGAGTGCAGTGCAGAAAGCAGGGGGGGAAAGACGCTAAAATAAAATAAGTATAGCAGGAGCCAAACTAAAACACAAAAGGAGATACAATGCAAAACAGAAAAAAGTCACATAAGAGTCTAAGGCAAGATGCCCAGGAAAGACAACAAACAAAATAAGAAAGAAATTAAAAACATAGAAATTAAATTATGACAAAACTTTAATGGCAAAATTAAACAGCCAAAACATTATGAGAAAATTAAAAACAAAAGTCAAATAAAATACAAACCAAAACAATTTCCATAGTTATTGTTTGTACATAATTTTTTAGAATAGTTTAATACCTTAGAAATAAGAGGTCACATAACAGTGTATTAAATCTTAATGCAGAGAATCATATTAAGTCAAAAACAGGAGATAAAATCATTGAAATTGATTGCTACTTGTATTTCTACCACAAGGTGGCAGTGTTGGCCTGTAACTAAAATATCAAACTGACAAATATTGAACTGTCAGATTTGTTTTCTTTCTTACTTGCTTATTTGCAACAACATATGTCCTTTCCGAAAATCAAACCTTAAAATAGTCAGGAAAAAAAAAAAATCAAAGATCCACAGTAATGAATTAGCTAATCTTGAAAACAAAAAACTGAAAAAAGAAATAGCAAATTTGATTTGTGGATTTGTGCCAAAATTTTCAGTAAGTTGCTAACAATGCACTACAATTTAGCCTTTGATGGCTTCGGGTCAGTTTGCTCCTTTGCCAATAAGCACATACATTATATATATATAAAAACAAACAATAATTGAGAGAACAATAACTATAACTTGTACTTTTGTATGTGTGTTTTTCAAAATGTATCCCTCATCTATCAATTCCTCTTTCATGCAGTCTAATTCTAACTATGCAAGGTGACAACTACGCAGATTGGATCATTACTTAATTTAGTGACAATTAGCTACATTTAGATGTTAGGAACAGTGACCAAATCAGGAAAAGAATCAAATCAGGAAACGGCGAAACAACCAGCATCAGTCTTGAACAATTATTTAAAGGGCAAGTATTATGTATTTTTAAGTCTTATAGTGACATTTTATAGGACAATTAAGTTACATTCAATCAAGTTTGGTTACATTAAACATAACTTTAAAAAAAATGGCACCTTGAAATTGGCCTCTGTCTCTTTAAGAAGCTCCTCTCTTTCCAACACTTAACACCTCCTCACAACAATATTCCCACATTAAGCTATTTACAACCTTTCTTAGGAGTGTTGGACTGACAAGTGTCGGACAGACAGACTCGCAGTTCCACCAGGTGTTTGCTCATAACTTCTCCAGCTATTCTGGTGGAGCTCAGTGGGGAAGGCGCAGGGTATGGGTGCTCTGTGAGGGGGAAGCTCAGCTGGAGACAGCAGCACCAAGGAGGAGCTTTGTGGAAATGGGCAGCACATTGTCCGAGTGAGCGTTTAGGCACCCCCAAATGGCTGCCACAGGAGAAGGATTTCTCAAACATGTTTTTAATGAGGGAATAACATACTAACATAAAGCTCAAAACCTCGAATTTATAAGCTACACACCATTTTTTTTTAGGACAAAAGCGTTAAGTTGAAGGCCCCATGCAGAAGTTTTCCATTGAGGCTCAGTGTTGTTTAACCGCTTCAGACTGAAGGTATTTAAAACGTTTGCTTTGTTTACAGGGATGACTACAGTGAATATTCTTCGTTAATCTTTGTCCAAGTAACGTCTCGCGCCGTGGGGTGAGGTGAGGGGCTCTCGCGCAGGGCTGTTTTCACCAACCAGACAACTGCAGTGGGCTCGCCTCGTGTTATGCTCGTTCCGGGGCTCCGTGATCAGCGGCTGCGCTCCGTACGCTGGCTGTCGATGAAACAGAGATGCGCTGCCTGCCAGCTCCGTCTCTCAGGCTGAAAAGGAAAGGACTTACAAACATATGACTTTCTCCAGGTAAGGCTCCTTTTTTATATGAATCTACAAATAACACAGTATATACCTATATATGCTGTAGTCGCTTTTTTTTTTTTTCTCTTGGTATCTTGAGGGGGAGTGGAAAGCAGGAGGATGCTGATCGCTCTGCCTGTGTGGGTTTGTCCTCAGCATCAGTGTTATTAAAAACAGGGCTGCTGAGCTCGAAAGGAAAAGGCTTCTTGCTTCCCGAAGCCTACCTACATTTTAATGGGCAAACTCAGTTGAAATATGCCGCGTGGAAGTCCTGTTCACACCTATCGTTACATTTCCCGGTGATTCATTAATGCGCAGTCCAGTCTACGCCTAAAATAATCGATTGTATTTAGGCTGTGTTGCAAATGGGCCTTTTAGACATTTTACGTGTCATAGCAACTTCATTCATTTTAAAGTGGTGCTGGTAGTCGACGTCCCTTCCAGTTTAAAGTGTGCCAGCTCATTTTGTTGAAACGCCTTATTATGTTCAACTGTTGTTTCTGCCTGTTTTCTTCCAAATCTCTAAAAGGCTATATTGCACATTCCTCCCCAAGTCTTTTAAATGACACACTATAACTAGGCTATATTTGGTGAAGTTGAAAAGAACGAGGAACCTGACTGTAGATCTCCCTATCTTGAGATGAACATGTGGATGTTTCAGGGTGTTAAGATCTAAATCCTTTGTAAAAAGCATGACCCCTGTTTGATGTTGGGTTTGTATATCCTTTGGTCCCAGCCAGAGGCAAGGACAGTTGCTGATATGCGTACTGTCTGGATGCTCTTTGTTCTCAGGGAGCAGGGGACAGGGCATGCTTTGTGTTATATAGTACATCTGTCTTCATCCAGTCATGCAGAATGCATTTTCGTGCCAGTTTAGTACCATCGCATTTAGTCCACTTGAATAGCCTCCCTTGGTCTGTCACATGGTAACAAGGTACGTTTGTTTTGCTGGTTTTTCTTTAGAGCAATTTCAGTATCAACGCTGGCCTAGTTACAATGTACAGTGCTCAAATATTAATTAATGTAAATGCAATTGAGCGTTTCTGATAACTCCAAAACATTGTTTTGGAGGGATTTTTCTTCACTCCTTTTTAACAAAAATTGTTTTGATTTAGAGACATTTGAGGTTTGTTTAACAAGAACCACTTGTTTGGTGGCACGCCATCAGGATTTTGTAGAGGGAATTTCTAAATCCTAATGCTCCTTGTTGTTCTGTCATTGAAAGGTGGATTTGGTGTTACTTTGAACTATTGTCATGGTACATAGTTCAAATGTCCTTAAACTTAAGCTTTTAAGGTCACAAACAGATGATCAGACATATATCTTTAGGATTTTTTCTGGTAGAAAATAAAAAAATAAAAAAACAAAATACATAGATCCAACAATTTCTTCAAGATTTCCAGGTTTTGAAGCAATAGTAACAAAAAAAAGCAAAACCAGACAAAATTTGTAGAGGGTCACATAGTTTACACTATACAGCATAATTCTGCAATAAGTTCCATGGCAAATTTTCTGATATACTCGTGTCTAAAGATAGTTAGTTTAGCCTTGGCAGAGGTGCTGCCAAGGCTGCATGCAAAGGGGAGCTTCTGTCTCCATGTCACCATATTATTTTCACTGTAAATATTACACCGGGTTATTAACAGAGCTGGGTTTTCCAGTCTCATTACACATGTTTTTGTTATGACACTGAACTTCCCTTAAAATCAACACAGATCTGGGTTCAAACAGATCTCTGTTGTAAAATAAATAGAGACAAAAGAAATAAAAAAGGTTGTTTTATTGATAAATCATTGAACAGTCAAGATGAAATACTTCCATGTCTCAAATGAAGAGATACACACCAAATTTCCTGTGCCATTGGTATTTGGAGCATGTTTGACTTCCATGTTTCTTTTTTTTTATGTTTGTTTTGTTTGTTTTCTGAACAGGGATCGTGAAAGTATTTCAGCAGAGTCCTCAAGCTAAGATGGGTTTTTATTAATCTGCCAATAATGGTCAACAAGTCGCTCTAAAAAAAAAAAAAAAAAACTAAAAACAAAACTAGAAAACTGAAGTGAAGTGAAACATGTTTGAAAATATTCAGACAAACAAAACCATGAAAAACGTGACAAAAAAGAATTACAATGTCCAACTTTTAAATCCGGCTTGGGGGCTTTGACAGAAACTTCTACATATGCAAACTCAATATTTTTAGAAGTGAGGTTTCTATATCAGTGCTTTGTTACAGGGCACTTCGTTCCACACCTGCAGTATGAGACTGACACTCAGTCTGTAGCCTCCTGGGGTCTTACTCATACTGCAGCTGTAGGATACTACACCGATTCTGTTGATGGGCCAGAAATAGGGGACAGCCTCCAGTCCTGCTACACAAAAATGACCAGATCATCCGTTTTTGTTTCTTTAGTATTCGAGAATCTGTGATTCGTCGCCTTTTGAATTTCTCGGTTCAGATAACCTAGTTTCAGAACTGTGACATATAAAAGTTTTTACAAGTTACAGTATTTTTTATCTTAACATCTTCTACTTTGTAACATATATTGGAAATATTTTGTGCAGTAAGAATGTCAGAGTTTGAATTAGATTTTGGCTTTTGATTGATCTGTAAGCTGGTACAACCAGATAACTAAGCTCACTGTAAGTCAGACTGAAATATTGAGGAATGCATGGCTGTCTATTTGGAATGATGTCGAAAAGAACATAGAGCAGAGGTGAGAACTTAATTTATATGTTTTTTGAAAGCACAGCTTTGCTGGCTTCTCTGGTTAAGCTTCAGTTTCCTTCAGTTTAAGTTGAAATCAGGATTTTTATCACACAGGTGGATGTTTTTGCTGCTTCCCTTGATTACAGCATCAGGTGTGAATCAGATCTGCTAGGACAGAAAATTATCTGGCAGGGAGTGGTACTGGTATTGTGGTGTGTAACAAAGGAACGACCACGAGAGAACATTTCTGTTTTCGGTCCCATTTGTATCTTGTGATCATAGCATAATACGTAGATGTCTGAGTAATAATAAAAGAAACAGTGTGAAAAAGGCAGTAACTAATTATCCAGTGTTATTATTTTCCTTTATATTTTTAAGTCCATCAGTGATTCACAGCTTCATAAAACAGATTTTGAAGCAGTCACTAGTTGAGGCTTGAAGAGGCTCATGCAGGGAGTCAAGTGTTGTTTAGGCTTTCCTGAGTGTTCGGTACGATGCTTTGCTCTTTCAAGTGTGAAGACCAAAGGAAAGATGCATCTAAGGTCTTCAAAGCTTACAGGGTTGCAGGGATTTTCATTGGGTTCTTGTTTCAATTCACCTTCACTATGACCTTAAATATTTTTCACCTCTGATAAATTACATTTATAGACAGAAAGAGAATGCACTACACTGTTTTTCAGAAATTATTTGAAAAATATATTAAGACATGAAAAATATATAAAGGTTTTTCACTTTGGTTGGGTTGCGCCTTTCCTTAAATGGTATTTTGGATACTTGTGATTTTTTGTTTTTGTTTTAACAAAGCTGACTTAAATTAATTATATATGTAATAGGAGAGCATAAACAGTCTTAAAAAGATAAGGTAAACGTGCACAGAGTTTCACTGGCCTTGACACTCAAATGAATCCAAACCAGTTTCACACTTTGCGGTTAAATCAGGTCAGATTGGGAGCAAAGCTAAATGGCTCAGAAAGGAAGAGGAAAGAAAGAAAAGGAAAGGAACCCGTTCTCCTGCAGTGCTTTCTGAAAGAGAAACCCATTCATAGCTGCATTAATCATGGGTGGCACTAAATAATGGCTCTGAGGCAGCACACAGAGAGGGAGAAACAGGAAGAAAAAAGAGAAGCTTGGAAACAGTCTTTTTTATTAACTGGATCCATCCGACTGTTAGCTGTCTGCTTTCACTGCCAATTGGTCTTTGTAACTTAGAGATAAGTTATCATCTGTGCTATGTTGTTGCATAATGTTTATATTTTCTTTTTGATAAACAGTTATAATAAAGTTGTGACAACTCTTCTCTTAATCTTTTGGGGTTTTTTGTTGTTGTTTTTTTTTTACATCTAAAGACTCTCAGCTTATTATCTTACTTACTCTGACAAACTGAAATTACAATTAAAGTTTAATGTTAAGGCCCCAGCATACTCTGGTCTACTTCACAACATGGAGAAAAGGGTGTTCACATCTTACTGTTTTGTATGTAACACTGAGCTGGTAAGGTTGAGAGCTGACGCCACCGGTCAGGTGGATGCGCATCAGCCAGACTGCAGCGCTGATTTTCTTAATTTTGGGAGATTGGTGATCGGCCGATACATATGAAGCTAATCTTATCCCCCGATGTTCAGCAAACGTCTAAAAATCAACCACTGTCCTCTTTTACTCTCCCTAACTGGCTCTTCAACTTGCTAGTATCCAAATGGATTGTGGAAAATGAAGGAATTTGTCAAAAAATGTATGGAGTCTGTACACTCAACTATGAAATCTCAGCCGTGCCTGCTGAGTCCTCGTAGTGCATCTGTGTATGTAGAAGCACTTCTGATCAGGAGAGAGTCTGTTAAAATAAGCACAGTTCCATCAAAAACACTGAGAGTGCTCTCCCAAGCAGATGAGTTTAATACACAAAATAAATGAAAAACATTCTGATAGGACACACAGTTTAGGGCTGTGGTTCACCATTTCTTTAGGGTTCTATCTGAGTGGAACTGGCTTTAAAAGGGAGCCCAACCCGGATATTGATCTCTAGCTATTGTGGTGGAGTTCAACAAGGTAAAGCATATAAACCATAATTATAGCCTCAAACACAGGCTCCCAGGCACTGTGCCAGAGTAAAAATACCAAAATAGATTCTTTAAAGATATAGAAGCACACTGCAGGGAATCACCTAGAGCCATTTCTTATTACATTTATTTACTTATAATTACTTAGTTATTTGTCAAGCCACATGGATGTTTTTGCTTTGACCTTGACTATTTATTTCGTGCAGGCTATTAATTACTTGTAGATTTTCTAGGAATGCTATATTGTTTTTCTAATGATTCACAGTGTTGTCTCTATGAACACATGCAGGACATATATTTTCCATATATACGTTTTTTTTCTTTTGCAATTTTTTTGTCACCTTACTGACGTTGGCATTGGTCTAGTTCAGATATTAGTCTTTGCTCGACATGGCAGCAAAAGTGGCTGAAGGAGACGCACATCAATCGTTGTACTTCAAATAGTTGTAAGTATTGAGAGCTGTGACTTCTATTTTAGTATTAGCACATGTGCAACATTTGTAGTTTTACCTTCCTCACTCTTGTCATTTTAGTTAGAAGATGAGCCTCTTGTTTTCAGTATGCTGTCACTTACAATATGTCATCACTTCAGATGCATTCTCTGGGCCAACACCGTAACTACTGCTTTTGTTTAAGAAGCAACGTGACATTAGCATTTAGATGTGTGGGGAGCCTCACCTGCTGCTCTCACTGTGGGAGCATGCAGACAAATTCACATCTGCTTGGTGCTATATTTCTTGTCTTTGTAGTGACAGATTGTAGTCGTTTCATGAAGCTCTATCATGTGCTGTAAGGTGCAGAGGAAAATATTTTTCCCTAGCATGCAGAATGGTGTCATTATTCGAGCATAATAATCAAGTTCGGTTGTTTTTTTTTTTATTTGTAGACCGGCATGTTTGTTGATTGATGGCATCCACGATTGTTCATCATCTGGGTGATAAAGTTGGAACAGCAAAACCAGATGGTTTTTTTATGCCTAGTGGAGAGTAGCTTCACGAGATAATGGGGAGGAGACGGGAACCTCCAACAACATCCTGCTTTGTAATGTAAAAGGAATTATATTTTATCATGAAAATGATCGGTTTATGGGTTTTAATTACTCAGATAGATGTAGCTCTGTACTTTTGACACATCAAATTTGTGGATCAGAGGAAACAAGTACGCCTCACCTTTTCTTGTTGACTGTATGTGGGAGAGCTAGAGCTACTTTGAGTATTCGGTTAAATCATAACTGCTTAAAGCTCTAACAAAGAGTCTCCACTGAGTCTATAGTTCTGTACTATATTGACTTTTTATTGTTGATCAGAAAATCTAGTGCTGCATTTATATTGTGTTGTATTATGGGATCCCACTCCCTCTAACTGGGGAGCTTTGCATTAAAGATAAATCAGTCAGCCTAAATAACTAATTGACACACCACCTCTCCTTTGGATGTTGTTTGTTGACAAAAGAGCAAATGTAACACACTGATGGGTTCTAGAGTCACCATTTTTCAATCAGTGTAACAATATACTGTAATTTGAAACAAAAGTAGTGCTAGTGCAGTGTAAAACACTTACGTCCTGTCTTAAAAAAAATTATGAAAAATGATTTAGATTAATAGAATAGAATAGAATAGAATAGAATAGAATAGAATAGAATAGAATAGAATAGAATAGAATAGAATAGAATAAATTCAGGTGTTACAGCATTAACAGCATTAGAGAAGTGAACTTAACTCTTAATTGAACTCATGATTGTCTTGGCTTTTGAGTTACTGTCCATATATAATGAGTCTTAAATGTCTTAAATTAAGGTGAACTAAGCACCAAGAAACAAAGTAAAATTGCCTTTTACCACAATACTTAATCAAAAGTGATAATCGTATTGTTTCATGATTTTTGGAACATACATTTAAATAAACTAAATTTTGTAAATATTTTGTACCAATATACCCAAAATGTTACAACAATTTGTCAGAAGATTTAAAAATTTGAGACTGAGAACGTATGGACTTTTGAAATTAAAATTATGAAACCTTTTCTAGCTAAAAAAAAAAAAAGTCACCTAATTAAATGTTCAGGTCTACAGAATGCCCACAGCATATTTCAAATGTATTTAATATGCATTTAAAGACAATGACTTTGCCCTATATGTAGAAATTCAGACTTGATTAGTCCACATCCGACAGACTTAGTTACAAATTGAGGCTTTTACTATTATATCCCTTATAATGACAAGTGCATAATTCATGTCATAGCTTATTCTTTGAGAACACAAGAATGATATTATAATAGCACATTTGTTTCCTATCGGTGTCATCTGCTTAATAGCATCAAGCACTAAAAGCTGCAGGTCAGAACTTTATTACTGGGCTGTATTGATGATGCATGTTGTTTATCTGTGCTGCGGCTTAAATCTTTCTAAGTTTATCTTTTGTTCCATCTTTTGGTGCCTTGAATGTGTAATTCAGAGACGAGTGCTGGTTAGATGTCTGGGACAGGAGGTCATGGCAGCGAGCAACCTTGCAAAAATGTTTCCTGGGTGTTTTGTTAAAGTCGGGGAACAGCTTATCCAAGGCTTCATAGCGAAGACAGCACTGTTAGCCTTTGGCAGTCATAAATGATGATGGACTATGAAGGTTAGTGTGATGCATTTCCTACTGGCGATGGGCTCCAGATGTACAGTGGATGTTCACACACGTGAGTTATTCTAGGTGGAAGTTGGCTTCCTTGTGTGCATTTTTACGTTATTTTGATTCACCCTTTTTGTTTTAATGCTTTCATTGAAGATCTGTTTTGCTCCATACGATATTGCATTTGACTTTCACAACACAAGTGAAATCTGAGACAGATTAGAGGAAAAGGAGCCCACACTGGTGTGCTGGACTGAGTTAAATATTTAAAAATATGTGAACGCGCTATTAATCAGAAGTCTTTAAATTTGCAACAAAAAAGACAAGAAAAAAAAACTTTTGCATATTTTTAATTCAACATCATTGTGCTCTACTGTATCCACAAACTTTAATGAAATAAGTAATTATGTAGCCCCGTTCACATTTAACTAGTGGGTATAGAAAAAAGTGTCAGGAAAACATAGGTTAATCATAATCATCATCATCATCATTATCATCATCATTATCACAATTTTCAGTGTCAGTAACACAGTAACATCCATTGGAGCCCTAGAAACATGAGAAGTGGAACTAAAACACATGGAGTTACATGTTCTAATTACTGGAACTTAAAATCTGATTAAGCTTCAAACTAAACTACTATGTTGAAGGAGACTTTCCTGTCTGGCTGTTATCCAAAATGTTTTTCCCCACTGATGTAGACAGACTTATGTTAGCCTTAGCCTTTATGGTCACTTATTAGAATATGTGACTGTAAGTCCAAATTCTTAAAAGCACTCTCTGGAGTTTCAGTGGTGACAGAATTAGGAAGCTGTCCCATCAGAGAGCGCGCAGTATACCAATGCAATTCCCTGAGTCAAGAGTCTCCAAAGGCCTGCTATAGGAGACTCAACTGCATGTTATTCTGACTGCTGTTTGCTTTTTGAGCTAAATTTACCCCCACATTGGTTTGATTACCTCTTGCAAAAAAAAAAAAAAGCTCCTTGCTGTGTCTTGTTGTGGTGTAAAACTCAACCAGATTCTGCCATGTGTGCTTGATGTTCATGTGTGTGCCCTGATTGGCGGTGTTTTGAAACCGAATAAACATTGCACTTTAATTCCTGTCCAGAGAAATCACTACACTGAATTCTGTATTTTAGTAAAAAGTTATAATGTTTAAATGCTTGAATCACATGAAGTGTTTGTCTTCTAATACATGTGGACAATAACTAAAAAAAAAATCTTGTAATAGGTCCTGAAGTTGGCTGGAACTTAGGACATGTAAGAACACGTATGTGTTTACATTATCTTTTCATATAGTTTGGAATTTTGTAATATATTTAATGTAATTACAATTCATAATTGGAATACAGTGAAATAAAAAAAAATCTATTGAAGATTTGTGGACAAAGTCACTTGTTTCAGGCCTCTGACTTCTTTTCTTCACCTTTGGCTTAGTTGTGAGAGAGATCTGCTGAGTGTTTCGTCTTTGAATACCGCAGTGTACTGCAGTATGAATTGGACTTGTGGGACCCATGCAGGCCGCAGGGCTGCATACTGGGAGCCAAAGAGAACTGCAAGAAGATGGGACACTATCGTTTTAGTTACTGCTAAAGTGATTATGTTATGTTTTTTTCCTTCTCAGTAGAGACAGAAATATGTTTATGGCACCATTTTATACCGGCACGAACACTGAAAATGAGAGTAAAATGTACCCACAGAAGCAGTTGTTAATCTAAGCAAAGCGTCTGTCATGTTTTAAGGGAGGAAGCCTTCCAAGACTTATTATGAGTGAAATAAATTGTAGCTTGCTCGTTACACCCTCAGTCAGACACTCTGAAGTTCGCCGTCTCTGTTCGATTCACTGTAACCAGAGTGAAAAAGAGGTTTTTAAGCTCAATTTTTGTTTTTTACTCCTGGCAATATAAGCATTAGAAGAAGAAGAAATAAAAACAGAGTTCCTGGAATACGTAAAGTAGCTTTATGAAATAAAAGTGTCATACAATAAAACACTAAAGAATAAAAAATACATAAATAAATCCTAAGAATTAAGTTTTTATCAGCTCCCCAACGATCTTCTTTTGTGTGTTATCAATGCATGCAACTTTTGGTTCTCTGTCGTTTGAAACAGGAAATGCATCCAAGTGGAAATTTACTTACAGGCTCTTATTATTTCATAAATCCTAATCTTTTTAAAAGTATATTTGGTATTTTGTGCTGTTTGTGGGCAACATTACCTCTGTTAGTTCTCTTTAGACCCACTGACTTTCTCTTGATCTGCACAGCTCTGCTTCCTGTTGTGACAGATACCTTACGCCAACACCCTTGATGTGTGTCAGCGATGGCTGGGCTAAGTAAGGACTGAAACCTGGAAACTGTCACGGGGGCAGGGGGATGCACGATGTGAGGGCAACGTGTGACATGTAGCCTGGTTTCAGAAGCAGATGATGGCATTCTACTGTCAGAATGAGAATGGGACTGACCTAATCTTGTTTCATTTGATCTCATATTACTCCAGCACTAACATCTTTATGGGATTTAATTACATGTATCCGGCCGTGAAAAAGCATTTGCCCCTTAATAGCTTTCTTATTTTCAAATAATCAAACATTTTTTAATATCAGATCAAAGCAATTTTTTTTTTTCTGACAGCTTGATGACCTAACACGATTAGGTCATCAAGCACAGATGTGATCACTGCTAGACCTAAAGAATCAAACTACATAAAAGAAGTTGTCTGAAAGCATCAAGTAGACTAAAATAACACATTAAGTACCAAATAAAAAAACAGAGAAGGACAAGAAACAGTCAGTGCCATCTATCAGTCTGGAATCAGATGCAAAGTTATTTTTTAAACGTTTTGGGCCTCCAGTGAACCAATGAAAGCTATTATCTAAACATGGAGAGAACATGTAAGAGAGGCTTCCAATAGAAACTGCACTAATACAAAAGAGCTTGTTTTATGTTTATTCTCTCATCACAGGCAATCAGTGCAGCAATGCCTTCATGAAAATGCATATAAATGTTTCTGCAAACATTGAGACTCAAAGGATGCATGTTTCTGCCTAAAGTCTTTTGTACCATTTTTGCATCTGTGGGACTACATTATTTTGCATCCGGTGCACTCTACGAACATGAACGCCTGCAGGTCCAAATGACTTTCCATAATAGCTTTCTTTGCAAATTAGCTGAGATCTGTCAAAACACATAATGCTGAAGTCTACACCCAACTAATGTCGTTCAAGCAGAAAAAAAGGGATGTTTACTGTAAAAATCTACAGGACTGCCCATTTATCCTCATTAATTTTAGATTTATCTCTCCATTAAGTACATCTAGGCTTCATGTGTATCTATGTCCTCAGTTTGATTTTTATTTGGAACAGTCAGTAGAGCTGCCCTGCCTACTTGCACAGATCTTTTTTACTGTGTCCCAGCAGGTTATTGCATAGTACCGGTATAGTCATTCATGTGGGAGAGATACTTACCAAAGCACATTAGGCATTCCACTTCTCCTATATTGGATACACAGTTTAGGTTTGACATATGAGAAGATCTCCTTCACACATCTACCTCTAAAGTGAGACTCGGTAAACTAACAGTGGTTTCTTGAGAGCTCCTTAATTTGGCTGCTGTGCACCTACTGCAGGAGCAAACTGAGACGAGGAAATGATGCAAGGAAAATTGTGGAAACTATGCGTTGGTGATAGTTAATCTACAGAGTCGTGTATAAAGATGTAATTAGAGTGAAAGTTTGTGTGGATATCAGAAAAATTGCAGTAAAACACATGGAAGCAGTTTTTGAAGAGGGTTAGGGTTAGATTTTAATAATGAGCATTGCGTGGATCATTTCCAGTCAAACTGGTCTAAGAACCATTTGGTTTGCGCCACACTTTCCACTAGGATGATTACAATCTTAATGGCTTTTTGTTCAGAGCTGCTGGAACACCTGCTACTTCCACCGACATGTATTACCAGACAGACAGACTTATGATGTCAGCAGTCCCACCGATTAGTCTCGCCATACATGGACCTGCAATGCAACCTACATCATCAAAATCAACAGCAGAGAGATGGGCAGGTGTCATTGTCTCTGCTTAGCCAAATAAAGCAGAGGCCACTACGATTTAGGGACATAATTGGAGTTACACTCTGTCTCAAACCAAATAGTTGAACCCAAAGTAAAAGTTATTCCAAAATATTTATCTGATAAGCTTACATCTTTTGGTTCTTGTAAAGTCATCAACAAAAAATACAAAGAAGAGTTAGATTTTTATTACATCTTTGTGCCTTTAATAGCTTTATATTTTTAAATGCTTAAGTGGAACTCTATACTTCACTACATGGATTTGCTTGTATATTTTCAGTGTGAATTTTTTTTATTGAAAAAGGAAAAAAAACGCATTACTGTATCGTACCTTCCAGTTTATTCAATAATGTCATATAAAAACGGATACCCACCACCCTCTTCTAATAGGACAGCTGCAAGATGAGCTGGGAAAGTCAGGAATTGAATAATGAAAGGGAGGCTGCAAGCAGACTGTGTGCTCATGAAGAAGGTGGAGGAGCGTCATGAGGTAGCCTGTGCAGAGGGTGGAGAAAAGAAGATGCATGCACATCTGAGTAATTCAGACTGTTTTGAGCTACTCAACACTGCCATCCCTCATCATTTATTAATCTCCTGTAGGAATATCCATCCAGCCTGCTCCAGTATTCTCCAAGATGGGAAGAAATAATTATGGCTCTGCATCATCCTGACACCAACAGCGTATTACGTTTTTTTTTTTTTTTTTTAGTTATTGTAGTCATTTCAACTGCAATCATCGTCAGCTGACTTTTATCATCTGTTCCAGTGTTACTTCATGTTTCTGGTGGTTTCAACAACACAACGTGATTAAAGAGGCAGCACTGTAATGTTTAAAGGGTCCTATAAACCTCATGTCTACAGACTCACCTTTGTCGTCACATTATTAGGGCTCAGTGTCACTGGTAGTATCTGTTAGACATTTGTGAACTATTGAGATGTATATAATGAATTTCAGCAGGAAACTAGCTTTATGGATCAGTGCTTTTGCAATTTCAGTCACTCAGTCTGCCATGGTTCGGTTCTGATTAAATTCTTGAAACTGCTGCAGATAGACGCCAACCTTGATGTATTATTAGCCATTATTGAGCCATATCAATTGCTTAAAATAATGTCATGTTTTGATTGACACCTCAGCCAGTCCACGGTTTTATGAGAGGACTTATTTTTGCACACCTGACTAAAGCATGGGTGCAAAGCGACTAAGGCTCTGAACCACTATGTTGTTTGTTGATTTTCTTTTGTATTTCTTGCATTATATTGTTAAATAGTATCTGAACAGATGGGAAATCTTATCAGTGTTTACTATCTCATCAATTTCCACATTTTATAGTCCAGGGTTTCCCCCAGTGTATTATAAGCCTGGCTTTACTAGCCCCGCCACCAGGCTAAGCGTTGCTAGTTTACGTTTCTAAGGAAAAAAAAAAATCTTTTTTTTTTTTTTTTTTTTTTAAAGCCAGGCTGCAAGCGTCTCTTTTGCTCTGAGCATTTCACTAGCAGAGCAGATTTATTGCTAAATGATAGGTTTATAATAGATAGGTTTGTAGTTTATGCATTTAAACCCGACAGCGCGCGAACCAATCACACCGCTGGCGCCTCTGCGCTTTGCCTCGCACGCTGCCGCTGCTTTACCTCAGCGGGGTCGCGCGCGCTTCCTTTCACTCAATCTGGACACAGGCTGACCTCTATGGCTATTTACATAAACCTACTGTGAGGAATTATGATCCTTTGGAGAACTCTAGGTAAGAAGTTTTACAAAGTAAACTTGCCAGCTTCTTAAAATATTGTATTAAACAATTTTAAATCATTTAATTTATGTATGCCTAAACAATTGAATAAAATATAACAGCATTGATAATCTCAATAAACAAGTGTTAAATTTATGTATCTGTGCTCTGTTTTAAAATATTAGCGGATATGGGGTCTCTGAAGCCCTTGGGGGCCTGATGGAGCCGCTGACTTAATTTGGATTAAACAGAAGTGCAAATTTGTTGTTTTTAGATCAGTTGTGAAACTTAGGGTTGGGCAAATCCCTTTTCTATCTATAGTGGCCTGTTTAGTGACCCAACATTGGTGATGGTTATGTAAGAGGATTAAAATGAACATGCTGATAATCCAGGTTTATGTCATCTTTGGATCTGTGCTGCTGTTAAATCGACCCCATTCGACCTGACGCTGTCCGTGCTGTCTCTAATTAGTACTGGATGGCAGCAATCAAATGAGTATTTACACACACAGTCAAGTGACTAAAGCAATCATTTTTCTTTGATACATTAAGGCTCCGAGCTGAATTTTACCTGAGAAGAAAAAAATTCAATGAAACCATGGTTGTTTCCCTAATAACTGATTTGTTAATAAGCTAATCAAGTGAATCATAATCCAGATGTTAGGATTTATCAGTCTTTATTTTAGAAGAGTTATTCACATCAGTTAATGGTTCTTCAGTTAATTTCTATGCAAAATGGGTGCTAGTTACTGGTTTGGTATTGTGTTTACCCAATGAGTTTCTATGTTTCTTGCAATTGTAGAAAACGTAATTGATTAAGCTTCGTTGAACTTCTGTGACTTTTCCTGCACTTGTTTTAGGCTTTGCGCTTGAAACAATTCCAACAATAATTTAGATATATGTGTATTTAGTTTTTGTAGTTATCTTGGAAATTATTCATCTTATAATCAAATATAATAGAGTGAAATCATCAAAAATGGATATCAAAACAGACCTTGATGGGTTTTCACTAAACCCCAGTACTTAGGTTGTTCTTGCTTGACATGGTTTCTACTGAGGATTCTCTGGAAGATTTCCCTGATGAAAACTAGGTTTTGTGATCCACAGCCTTAAAATAGCTGTGAATCATACATTATTACATAGCAGGCTTGCCTCCTCCATCAAACGGGGCTTGCTGCTGTATTTATTGTCTCCTTGTTTTCTCCAAGCTTCCAGATCTGAGGAAAATTCCCCAACCTCATTACCATAGCTTTATAGTTTATGGCAGAGACTCACGGGTGGAGTCTTTCTCTAAATACACTTCTAAAGTAAAAAAAAAAAAAAGCGATCTTTGTTCAGTGTAAAATACGCACATGAACAGACATTACCCTGACTTTTAAGACTGGATTTACAGCAGCATACAAAGCTGCTTGAATGACATGTATTATGTGTTTGTGTGTAAGTGGAGTTGAGCTGAGCAGATTTCAATCTTCCTGCCTGACTCTGTGTGTTTCCCTCGGGTTCAGTAAAGCATAAAAGATGCTGAGAGGTGCGACACTTTGCTGAAACTGGCTGCTTTGGGAGGATTGATGTGGAGCGCAGACCAACACACTCATCATTCCCAGGTAGTCGGACGCGACAAACTCTATACTCTCAGTAAGTCGGTCTTGCAGGCATACAGATGTGCGACACAAATACACACACCTGACTGGTTACTCTCGGATAAGCGAAATGTCAGCCGCGGTGAGAGCAGTCAGATAATTAAAGCAAAGCTTTCTTTTGTTCCGTCTCGGGTGGAGCCCGCTCCGCTGTGTGGCCGAACAGGCATCGTCTCAATGAATAATCCTGTCAGCTGGCCAGTGATACAGAAAGCAAACGAAACCTCACACAAAGCTTTTAGCAGTCTGGCTCCACCATTCGGCATGTGCATGCTCACAAGTAGAATCGCTGCAAACAAAATTTAAACATGAATTGTGTTTTTTTTCTTTTTTTTTCTGACTGTTACGTTGACTCACTGTTTTCAGAGCTTGGTTTCAGTGAATGGTCGATTTGAAATCCATACACACAAACACACGAGGAAAAAGCCCGGGTGTGAATCTAATCAGTAAGCACTGCACTGTGTCGACCTGTTTTTCCCTGAGCGTGACTAAACCCAGAAGTTATTTGATGTGTCTGCCATCAAGCTATTTTAAGGGGGCCAGGCCATTACGGCTCGGCCCGTCTGTCTGCCAGGAGGATAAGGGGGTATTTTGCAGCCCAATGCGGCTCGCTCTTTTTGGTGCTGTCACCAAATTCAGCGATTATCGTCGTATCCAATAACTGTTATCCGCGTTTCTCTTAGGCATGTGTCAGAGCAGAAGACAGGCTTGAGGGAGTAGAAGTACATGCTTCATGTGCCAGGGGTTGACGTGCGGAGAATAGGGTTGATATTACGGTGTAATTCAGCCGATGTATGCAGCAGCAGCCAGACCTTCAGCGTTGCTGATCATTAAGGAGAAATCCCCTGGCTCAGCAGTCTGATTTGACTGGACTTAAAAAATAAAAAAAAATACAGGGCGCTACTTAGGATAATAAATGTTATGTGTTGATTAAAAGTTGACAGGGAATGAGAATTAGAAGCCAGAGGAGAGGGAGATTTTTTTTAGAAACATGTCAGTGAAAAACACAATAGTGAAAGACTTTTACTGAGGGATGAGGTGGAGTATTGTGTCAGCCAGGGAGTGATTCTCACCTCCATCTTTTCAGAATTGAAGTGACAATTCAGGAGAAATGACAGGCCAGTGTAGCAGACCGATAAAGGTGACTGTTTTTTTTTTGTTTTGTTTTTTTTGTCCATTCTGCTCTGTGGAGATTTGCCATAGTCTCAACTGCACTAAATAATCGATTTTCATTCTGTGACTTTTTTTTTTGTCACAGAAAAAAAGTATGAAAATATATTTTCATACTTTTGATGTAATTTTCATACTTTTGATGTAATTCCACACGTAGACTTTTAGTTTAAAAAGTTTTCCTGGATTAGCGGAATTTAAATCCCTCCCCACAGATACACACCAGGAAATATTGAATTAAAAAAATATATTTGTATTTGTCTAACCAACCAATTTCAAATTTGCATCATCCCCATAACATTTTTTAGTTACACACTGGTGCAGAGTCTCAGTCCTCTAGGACATGAAGATCTTAAGTACTTAGTTAGAAGGTAACTGGACTTCTTCTCTTATTTCTGTCTTTAGGGAAAGTGACTTATGTATCCTCCTTTAGCAACTTAATTACCCCTGTTATTGAGATTATTCTACCATTTATAAGCCTGTTGCATTGAATTATGTTCAAAACTAAAGATGCATTTTGGATGAGAGGTTAAACATGTTCAACAAATAAGAGCTTATACCTCATTATTACATTCAATCATTTCCTCTCAATTGCTGACATTAAATAGGTAGCTGTGTAATGTTCAGGTTGCTTTTGTTGTTTTCTTATTTTATATATTTTAAGAATCCACTCTTTCTTCTGCATTTCCCTCACTCTCAGTTATTCCTTCTCATTAGTAACCAAATCCTACTGACAGCTTCAATTAAACCCTGCGAAATTGCCCTAGTATCTGTCTCCCTTTGGGGCTGTTTAGCTGTACTTAGCTCTGCAAGCCAGGCCTGTTGCCAGGCAGTCTTTCATGTTGTGTCATGTTTTTTCTGGGGCATCTTAAGCAATATATTGAACCAGGTTCATTCGTTGAAAATAAAAAAATAAATAAAATAAAAAAAAACACGTGTTCTTATCAGAACCTAGAAAAATACCTAGCCAGAGACTGTGGGAAGATGTCCTTACAGGCTGGTAAAGCGTCTTAATTTAGTTATAGCAACATCAGTGTCTCCAGGCTCTTACTAAGCACGTTCAAAAGAACATATTTTGTTAATTGGCTTTCTCAAATGATAAAATTTGACCTAAGCTCCAGTCATTTCTATACTGGCCGTTATGTAGTATTTATCTAAACCTATGTGAAGGCAAGACAGGAAATCAGGCATGATTATTTGCAGATTTTAGGCGACTGTTACATCACCTTTGCTTTTTTAATCGCTTAATAGGTGGCATTTGGAGGTATAGTGATATATATGCAGTAAACTACATATATATATTGTCAATGGAAGTACTTTACTCTTTTCTTACATATACTGTAAGTGTTATTTTTATATGTTTTAAATGGAAAGGAATGTTTCTTCTGCTTAAAATTTGTCATTTTTAGTATGTTAAGTAATTCTAGTTTTTATTTTAGTCTTTCAAATACCAGAAAATCATAAGATGACATACATTTTTAAATATTTAATCAGCTGTTATGATCAGTTACTCTGTGTAGCCTTTTTACAAAATACTTTTTTACTATTATTTGAGTAATGTCTTGGATGCCTACTTTTTACATTTACTTGAGTAAATGTGTCTTGAAGTAGTTTTACTCTTACTGGAGTACATTTACTCTGTCCCCCGCTGTTTACATCATATACTGTAAGATGGAATTTTTCTCCTATCGTTGTAGCCGTGACACAAGGCGGTGTGATGCTAGACCACCCAAAAAGGAAGACGCCCATCTGGTGGATTCTGTTTGCATTCATTAGTTGCAACAGAAATTGTTTACTCAACACATTAGACCATAAAACTGTTGCCTAATCGTGTGTTAGACAAAGTCCTAAAAAATGGTGTGGAAGCACGGTGAGAAGGTTTATGCGTGCATGTAAATGCACTTATTCAACGCATAGGGCTGTTTTGATGCTTGACTGAATCAGTCCTCTTTGACACTGAAGCAAGAAAACAAAGGGTTGCCATGGTAACAGTCAGGGGTGAAGGAGGAGGGTGTGTCTTTGGCAATATGCAGTGAAAACGGTTATTGGCCGGCTGAGTGGCGGAGAAAACGTTCTGTGGTTTCGGTGCCATTCCTGCTGCTCAGTAAGTCTCCACTGTCCTTCTCTCTCTGTCTCTCACATGTCTCTCTTGTTGTCATCTTGAAGTGAGTGGGACTGTGAAGAGAACAAATACTGAATATTAATGAGGCCATAGAGAA